>NW_027277092.1:0-31867 GCF_030028105.1 Mobula birostris
TAAACTCACTGGGACCCCGTTCCCCACACTGAACCCACCCGGACCCTGTTCCCCACACTAAACCCACCAGGACCCCGTACCCCACACTGAACCCACTGGGACCCCCTCCCCCACAATGAACCCACCCAGACCCCATTCCCACACTAAACTCACCGGGGACCCCGTACCCCACACTGAACCCACTGGGACCCCCTCCCCCACAATGAACCCACCCAGACCCCGTTCCCACACTAAACTCACCGGGACCCCGTTCCCCACACTGAACCCACAGGGACCCCGTTCCCCACACTGAACCCACAGGGACCCCGTTCCCCACACTAAACCCACTGGAACCACGTTCCCCACAGTGAACCACGGGGACTCCGTTCCCCACACTGAACCCATTGGGACCCTAGTCCCACACTGAACCTACTGGGACCCCGTTCCCCACACTGATCCCACTGTGACCTCGTTCCCCACACTGAACCCACCCGGACCCCGTTCCCACACTAAACACACCGGGACCCCGTCCCCCACACTGAACCCACTGGGACCCCGTTCCCCACGCTGAACCCACGGGGACTCCGTTCCCCACACTGAACCCACCGGGACCCCGTTCCCACACTGAACCCACCGGGACCCCGTTCCCCACACTGAACCCACCGGGACCCCGTTCCCCACACTGAACCCACCGGGACCCCGTTCCCCACACTGAACCCACTGGCACCCCCTCCTCCACAATGGACCCACCCGAACCCCGTTCCCACACTAAACTCCCCGGGACCCCATCCCCCACACTGAACCCACGGGGACCCCGTTCCCCACACTAAACCCACTGGTACCCTGTTCCACACACTGAACCGACTGGGACACCGTTCCCCACACTGAACCCACCGGGACCCCGTTCCCCACACTGAACCCACCGGGACCCCGTTCCCCACAGTGATCCCACCGAGACACCGTTCCCCACACTGAACCCACCGGGACCCCGTTCCCCACACTGAACCCACCGAGACCCTTTTCCCCACACTGAACCCACAGGGACACCGTTCCCCACACTAAACCCACTGGGATCCCGTTCCCCACACTGAACCCACCGAGACCCCGTTCCCCACACTGAACCCACCGGGACCCCGTTCCCCACACTGAACCCACCGAGACCCTTTTCCCCACACTGAACCCACAGGGACACCGTTCCCCACACTAAACCCACTGGGACCCCGTTCCCCACACTGAACCCACCGAGACCCCGTTCCCCACACTGATCCCACCGGGACTCCGTTCCCCACACTTAACCCAACGGGACCCTGTTCTCCACACTGAACCCACGGGGACCCCGTTCCCCACACTGAACCCACCGAGATCCGTTCCCCACACTGAACCACAGGGACCCCGTTCCCCACACTGATCCCACCGGGACTCCGTTCCCCACACTAAACTCACTGGGACCCCGTTCCCCACACTGAACCCACCCAGACCCTGTTCCCCACACTAAACCCACCAGGACCCCGTACCCCACACTGAACCCACTGGGACCCCCTCCCCCACAATGAACCCACCCAGACCCCGTTCCCACACTAAACTCACCGGGACCCCGTTCCCCACACTGAACCCACAGGGACCCCGTTCCCCACACTGAACCCACAGGGACCCCGTACCCCACACTAAATCCACTGGAACCCCATTCCCCACAGTGAACCCACGGGGACTCCGTTCCCCACACTGAACCCATTGGGACCCTAGTCCCCACACTGAACCCACTGGGACCCCGTTCCCCACAGTGAACCCACCGGGACCCCGTTCCCCCAACTAAACTCACTGGGACCCCGTTCCCCACACTGAACTCACCCGGACCCCGTTCCCACACTAAACACACCGGGACCCCGTCCCCCACACTGAACCCACTGGGACCCCCGTTCCCCACACTGAACCCACCGGGACCCCGTTCCCCAAACCAAACCTAGCGGGACTCCGTTCCCCACATTCAACCCATCCAGACCCCGTTCCCCACACTGAACCCACAGGGACACCCTTTCCCACACTAAACCCACCAGGACCCCGTTTTCCACTCTAAATCCACCGGGACCCCGTTCCCCACACTGAACCCACCGAGTCCCCGTTCCCCACACTGAACCCACCGGGACCCTGTTCCCCACACTGAACCCAACGAGACCCCGTTCCCCACACTGAACCCACCGAGACCCCGTTCCCCACACTGAACCTACCGGGACCCCGCTCCCCACACTGATCCCACCGGGACTCCGATTCCCCACACTAAACTCACTGGGACCCCGTTCCCCACACTGAACCCACTCGGACCCTGTTCCGCACACTAAACCCACCAGGACCCCGTACCCCACACTGAACCCACTGGACCCCCTCCCCCACAATGAACCCACCCAGACCCCATTCCCACACTAAACTCACCGGGGACCCCGTACCCCACACTGAACCCACTGGGATCCCCTCCCCCACAATGAACCCACCCCTGACCCCGTTCCCACACTAAACTCACCGGGACCCCGTTCCCCACACTGAACCCACAGGGACCCCGTTCCCCACACTGAACCCACAGGGACCTCGTTCCCCACACTAAACCCACTGGAACCCCGTTCCCCACAGTGAACCCACGGGGACTCCGTTCCCCACACTGAACCCATTGGGACCCTAGTCCCCACACTGAACCTACTGGGACCCCGTTCCCCACACTGAAACCACCGGGACCCCGTTCCCCACACTGATCCCACTGTGACCCCGTTCCCCACACTGAACCCACCGGGACCCCGTTCCCCCCAACTAAACTCACTGGGACCCCGTTCCCCACACTGAACCCACCCGGACCCCGTTCCCACACTAAACACACCGGGACCCCGTCCCCCACACTGAACCCACTGGGACCCCGTTCCCCACGCTGAACCCACGGGGACTCCGTGCCCCACACTGAACCCACCGGGACCCCGTTCCCACACTGAACCCACTGGGACCCCGTTCCCCACACTGAACCCACCGGGACCCTGTTCCCCACACTGAACCCACCGAGACCCCGTTCCCCACACTGATCCCACCGGGACTCCGTTCCCCACACTGAACCCACCGGGACCCTGTTCCCCACACTAAATCCACCGGGACCCCGTTCCCCACACTGAACCCACGGGGACCCCGCTCCCCACACTGATCCCACGGGGACTCCGTTCTCCACACTAAATTCACTGGGACCCCGTTCCCCACACTGAACCCACCCGGACCCTGTTCCCCACACTAAACCCACCAGGACCCCGTACCCCACACTGAACCCACTGGGACCCCCTCCCCCACAATGAACCCACCCAGACCCCGTTCCCACACTAAACTCACCGGGACCCCGTCCCCCACACTGAACCCACCGGGATCCCATTCCCCACACTGAACCCACCGGGACCCCGTTCCCCAAACCAAACCTAGCGGGACTCCGTTCCCCACATTCAACCCATCCAGACCCCGTTCCCCACACTGAACCCACAGGGATACCCTTTCCCCACACTAAACCCACCAGGACCCTGTTCCCCACACTAAATCCACCGGGACCCCGTTCCCCACACTGAACCCAAGATGGACCCCGTTCCCCACACTGATCCCACCGGGACTCCGTTCCCCACACTGAACCCACCGGGACCCTGTTCTCCACACTGAACCCACGGGGACCCCGTTCCCCACACTGAACCCACAGGGACCCCGTTCCCCACACTGATCCCACCGGGACTCCGTTCCCCACACTGAACCCACAGGGACCCCGTTCGCCACACTGAACCCACGGGGACCCCGTTCCCCACACTGAACCCACCGAGACCCCGTTCCCCACACTGAACCACAGGGACCCCGTTCCCCACACTGAACCCACCGGGACCCCGTTCCCCACACTGATCCCACCCGGACCCTGTTCCCCACACTAAACCCACCAGGACCCCGTACCCCACACTGAACCCACTGGGACCCCCTCCCCCACAATGAACCCACCCAGACCCCGTTCCCACACTAAACTCACCGGGACCCCGTCCCCCACACTGAACCCACAGGGATCCCGTTCCCCACACTGAACCCACAGGGACCCCGTTCCCCACACTAAACCCACTGGGACCCCGTTCCCCACAGTGAACCCACGGGGACTCCGTTCCCCACACTGAACCCATCGGGACCCTAGTCCCCACACTGAACCCACTGGGACCCCGTTCCCCACACTGAACGCACCGGGACCCCGTTCCCCACACTCATCCCACCGTGATCCCGTTCCCCACACTGAACCGACCCGGACCCCGTTCCCACACTAAACTCACCGGGACCCCGTCCCCCATACTGAACCCACAGGGACCCCGTTCCCCACACTGAACCCACCGGGACCCCGTTCCCCACACTAAACCCACTGGGACCCTGTTCCCCACAGTGAACCCACGGTAACTCCGTTCCCCACACTGAACCCATCGGGACCCTAGTCCCCACACTGAACCCACTGGGACCCCGTTCCCCACACTGAACCCACCGGGACCCCGTTCCGCACACTGATCCCACCGTGACCCCGTTCCCCACACTGAACCGACCAGGACCCCGTTCCCCACACTAAACCCACTGGGACCCCGTTCCCCACACTGAACCCACGGGGACCCCGTTCCCCACACTGAACCCACCGGGACCTCGTTCCCCACACTGAACCCACCGGGACTCCGTTCCCCACACTGAACCTTCTGGGACCCCTTGACCCACACTGAACCCACCGGGACCCCGTTCCCCACACTGAACCCACCGGGACTCCGTTCCCCACACTGAACCCTCCGGGACCCCTTCACCCACACTGAACCCACCGGGACCCCGTTCCCCACACTAAACCCACCAGGACCCCGTTTCCCACACTAAACCCACTGGCACCCCCTCCTCCACAATGGACCCACCCGAACCCCGTTCCCACACTAAACTCCCCGGGACCCCATCCCCCACACTGAACCCACGGGGACTTTGTTCCCCACACTGAACCCATCGGGACCCTGGTCACCACACTGAACCCACTGGGACCCCCTTCCCTGCACTGAACCCACCGGGACCCCGTTCCCCAAACCAAACCTAGCGGGACTCCATTCCCCACATTCAACCCATCCAGACACCGTTCCCCACACTAAATCCACCGGGACCCCGTTCCCCACACTGAACCCACCGAGTCCCCGTTCCCCACACTGATCCCACCGTGACTCCGTCCTCCACACTGAACCCACCGGGACCCTGTTCCGCACACTGAACCCACCGAGACCCCGTTCCCCACACTGATCCCACCGGGACTCCATTCCCCACACTAAACTCACTGGGACCCCGTTCCCCACACTGAACCCACTGGGACCCCCTCCCCCACAATGAACCCACCCAGACCCCATTCCCACACTAAACTCACCGGGGACCCCGTACCCCACACTGAACCCACTGGGACCCCCTCCCCCACAATGAACCCACCCAGACCCCGTTCCCACACTAAACTCACCGGGACCCCATCCCCCACACTGAACCCACAGGGACCCCGTTCCCCACACTGAACCCACTGGGACCCTGTTCCCCACACTGAACCCACGGGGACTCCGTTCCCCACACTGAACCCACCGGGACCCCGTTCCCCACACTGAACCCACCGGGACCCCGTTCCCCGCACTGAACCCACCGGGACCCCGTTCCCCACACTGATCCCACGGGGACCCCGTTCCCCACACTAAACCCACCAGGACCCCGTACCCCACACTGAACCCACTGGCACCCCCTCCTCCACAATGGACCCACCCGAACCCCATTCCCACACTAAACTCCCCAGGACCCCATCCCCCACACTGAACCCACTGGTACCCTGTTCCACACACTGAACCCACTGGGACACCGTTCCCCACACTGAACCCACCGGGACCCCGTTCCCCACACTGAACCCACCGGGACCCCGTTCCCCACAGTGATCCCACCGAGACACCGTTCCCCACACTGAACCCACCGGGACCCCGTTCCCCACACTGAACCCACCGAGACCCTTTTCCCCACACTGAACCCACAGGGACACCGTTCCCCACACTAAACCCACTGGGATCCCGTTCCCCACACTGAACCCACCGAGACCCCATTCCCCACACTGAACCCACCGGGACCCCGTTCCCCAAACCAAACCTAGCGGGACTCCGTTCCCCACATTCAACCCATCCAGACCCCGTTCCCCACACTGAACCCACAGGGACACCCTTTCCCCACACTAAACCCACCAGGACCATGTTCCCCACACTAAATCCACCGGGACCCCGTTCCCCACACTGAACCCACCGAGTCCCCGTTCCCCACACTGAACCCACAGGGATACCCTTTCCCCACACTGATCCCACCGGGACTCCGTTCCCCACACTGAACCCACCGGGACCCCGCTCCCCACACTGATCCCACCGGGACTCCGATTCCCCACACTAAACTCACTGGGACCCCGTTCCCCACACTGAACCCACCCGGACCCTGTTCCCCACACTAAACCCACCAGGACCCCGTACCCCACACTGAACCCACTGGGACCCCCTCCCCCACAATGAACCCACCCAGACCCCATTCCCACACTAAACTCACCGGGGACCCCGTACCCCACACTGAACCCACTGGGACCCCCTCCCCCACAATGAACCCACCCAGACCCCGTTCCCACACTAAACTCACCGGGACCCCGTTCCCCACACTGAACCCACAGGGACCCCGTTCCCCACACTGAACCCACAGGGACCCCGTTCCCCACACTAAACCCACTGGAACCCCGTTCCCCACAGTGAACCCACGGGGACTCCGTTCCCCACACTGAACCCATTGGGACCCTAGTCCCCACACTGAACCTACTGGGACCCCGTTCCCCACACTGAAACCACCGGGACCCCGTTCCCCACACTGATCCCACTGTGACCCCGTTCCCCACACTGAACCCACCGGGACCCCGTTCCCCCCAACTAAACTCACTGGGACCCCGTTCCCCACACTGAACCCACCCGGACCCCGTTCCCACACTAAACACACAGGGACCCCGTCCCCCACACTGAACCCACTGGGACCCCGTTCCCCACGCTGAACCCACGGGGACTCCGTTCCCCACACTGAACCCACCGGGACCCCGTTCCCACACTGAACCCACTGGGACCCCGTTCCCCACACTGAACCCACCGGGACCCTGTTCCCCACACTGAACCCACCGAGACCCCGTTCCCCACACTGATCCCACCGGGACTCCGTTCCCCACACTGAACCCACCGGGACCCTGTTCCCCACACTAAATCCACCGGGACCCCGTTCCCCACACTGAACCCACGGGGACCCCGCTCCCCACACTGATCCCACGGGGACTCCGTTCTCCACACTAAATTCACTGGGACCCCGTTCCCCACACTGAACCCACTGGGACCCCCTCCCCCACAATGAACCCACCCAGACCCCATTCCCACACTAAACTGACCGGGGACCCCGTACCCCACACTGAACCCACTGGTACCCCCTCCCCCACAATGAACCCACCCAGACCCCGTTCCCACACTAAACTCACCGGGACCCCGTTCCCCACACTGAACCCACAGGGACCCCGTTCCCCACACTGAACCCACAGGGACCCCGTTCCCCACACTAAACCCACTGGAACCACGTTCCCCACAGTGAACCCACGGGGACCCCGTTCCCCACACTAAACCCACTGGTACCCTGTTCCACACACTGAACCGACTGGGACACCGTTCCCCACACTGAACCCACCGGGACCCCGTTCCCCACACTGAACCCACCGGGACCCCCGTTCCCCACAGTGATCCCACCGAGACACCGTTCCCCACACTGAACCCACCGGGACCCCGTTCCCCACACTGAACCCACCGAGACCCTTTTCCCCACACTGAACCCACAGGGACACCGTTCCCCACACTAAACCCACTGGGATCCCGTTCCCCACACTGAACCCACCGAGACCCCGTTCCCCACACTGAACCCACCGGGACCCCGTTCCCCACACTGAACCCACCGAGACCCTTTTCCCCACACTGAACCCACAGGGACACCGTTCCCCACACTAAACCCACTGGGATCCCGTTCCCCACACTGAACCCACCGAGACCCCGTTCCCCACACTGATCCCACCGGGACTCCGTTCCCCACACTTAACCCAACGGGACCCTGTTCTCCACACTGAACCCACGGGGACCCCGTTCCCCACACTGAACCCACCGAGACCCCGTTCCCCACACTGAACCACAGGGACCCCGTTCCCCACACTGATCCCACCGGGACTCCGTTCCCCACACTAAACTCACTGGGACCCCGTTCCCCACACTGAACCCACCCAGACCCTGTTCCCCACACTAAACCCACCAGGACCCCGTACCCCACACTGAACCCACTGGGACCCCCTCCCCCACAATGAACCCACCCAGACCCCGTTCCCACACTAAACTCACCGGGACCCCGTTCCCCACACTGAACCCACAGGGACCCCGTTCCCCACACTGAACCCACAGGGACCCCGTACCCCACACTAAATCCACTGGAACCCCGTTCCCCACAGTGAACCCACGGGGACTCCGTTCCCCACACTGAACCCATTGGGACCCTAGTCCCCACACTGAACCCACTGGGACCCCGTTCCCCACAGTGAGCCCACCGGGACCCCGTTCCCCTCAACTAAACTCACTGGGACCCCGTTCCCCACACTGAACTCACCCGGACCCCGTTCCCACACTAAACACACCGGGACCCCGTCCCCCACACTGAACCCACT
Source organism: Mobula birostris (assembly GCF_030028105.1). Lineage (NCBI taxonomy): Eukaryota > Metazoa > Chordata > Chondrichthyes > Myliobatiformes > Myliobatidae > Mobula > Mobula birostris. Next base: position 8,753 of record NW_027277092.1, read on the forward strand.
GGGACCCCGTTCCCCACACTGAACCCACCGGGACCCCGTTCCCCAAACCAAACCTAGCGGGACTCCGTTCCCCACATTCAACCCATCCAGACCCCGTTCCCCACACTGAACCCACAGGGACACCCTTTCCCCACACTAAACCCACCAGGACCCCGTTTTCCACACTAAATCCACCGGGACCCCGTTCCCCACACTGAACCCACCGAGTCCCCGTTCCCCACACTGAACCCACCGGGACCCTGTTCCCCACACTGAACCCACCGAGACCCCGTTCCCCACACTGAACCCACCGAGTCCCCGTTCCCCACACTGATCCCACCGGGACTCCGTCCTCCACACTGAACCCACCGGGACCCTGTTCCCCACACTGAACCCACCGAGACCCCGTTCCCCACACTGAACCCACCGGGACCCCGCTCCCCACACTGATCCCACCGGGACTCCGATTCCCCACACTAAACTCACTGGGACCCCGTTCCCCACACTGAACCCACCCGGACCCTGTTCCCCACACTAAACCCACCAGGACCCCGTACCCCACACTGAACCCACTGGGACCCCCTCCCCCACAATGAACCCACCCAGACCCCATTCCCACACTAAACTCACCGGGGACCCCGTACCCCACACTGAACCCACTGGGACCCCCTCCCCCACAATGAACCCACCCAGACCCCGTTCCCACACTAAACTCACCGGGACCCCGTTCCCCACACTGAACCCACAGGGACCCCGTTCCCCACACTGAACCCACAGGGACCCCGTTCCCCACACTAAACCCACTGGAACCACGTTCCCCACAGTGAACCCACGGGGACTCCGTTCCCCACACTGAACCCATTGGGACCCTAGTCCCCACACTGAACCTACTGGGACCCCGTTCCCCACACTGATCCCACTGTGACCTCGTTCCCCACACTTAACCCACCCGGACCCCGTTCCCACACTAAACACACCGGGACCCCGTCCCCCACACTGAACCCACTGGGACCCCGTTCCCCACGCTGAACCCACGGGGACTCCGTTCCCCACACTGAACCCACCGGGACCCCGTTCCCACACTGAACCCACCGGGACCCCGTTCCCCACACTGAACCCACCGGGACCCCGTTCCCCACACTGAACCCACCGGGACCCCGTTCCCCACACTGAACCCACCGAGACCCCGTTCCCCACACTGATCCCACCGGGACTCCATTCCCCACACTAAACTCACTGGGACCCCGTTCCCCACACTGAACCCACTGGGACCCCCTCCCCCACAATGAACCCACCCAGACCCCATTCCCACAGTAAACTCACCGGGGACCCCGTACCCCACACTGAACCCACTGGGACCCCCTCCCCCACAATGAACCCACCCAGACCCCGTTCCCACACTAAACTCACCGGGACCCCATCCCCCACACTGAACCCACAGGGACCCCGTTCCCCACACTGAACCCACTGGGACCCTGTTCCCCACACTGAACCCACGGGGACTCCGTTCCCCACACTGAACCCACCGGGACCCCGTTCCCCACACTGAACCCACCGGGACCCCGTTCCCCGCACTGAACCCACCGGGACCCCGTTCCCCACACTGATCCCACCGGGACCCCATTCCCCACACTAAACCCACCAGGACCCCGTACCCCACACTGAACCCACTGGCACCCCCTCCTCCACAATGGACCCACCCGAACCCCATTCCCACACTAAACTCCCCAGGACCCCATCCCCCACACTAAACCCACTGGTACCCTGTTCCACACACTGAACCGACTGGGACACCGTTCCCCACACTGAACCCACCGGGACCCCGTTCCCCACACTGAACCCACCGGGACCCCGTTCCCCACAGTGATCCCACCGAGACACCGTTCCCCACACTGAACCCACCGGGACCCCGTTCCCCACACTGAACCCACCGAGACCCTTTTCCCCACACTGAACCCACAGGGACACCGTTCCCCACACTAAACCCACTGGGATCCCGTTCCCCACACTGAACCCACCGAGACCCCGTTCCCCACACTGAACCCACCGGGACCCCGTTCCCCACACTGAACCCACCGAGACCCTTTTCCCCACACTGAACCCACAGGGACACCGTTCCCCACACTAAACCCACTGGGACCCCGTTCCCCACACTGAACCCACCGAGACCCCGTTCCCCACACTGATCCCACCGGGACTCCGTTCCCCACACTTAACCCAACGGGACCCTGTTCTCCACACTGAACCCACGGGGACCCCGTTCCCCACACTGAACCCACCGAGACCCCGTTCCCCACACTGAACCACAGGGACCCCGTTCCCCACACTGATCCCACCGGGACTCCGTTCCCCACACTAAACTCTCTGGGACCCCGTTCCCCACACTGAACCCACCCAGACCCTGTTCCCCACACTAAACCCACCAGGACCCCGTACCCCACACTGAACCCACTGGGACCCCCTCCCCCACAATGAACCCACCCAGACCCCGTTCCCACACTAAACTCACCGGGACCCCGTTCCCCACACTGAACCCACAGGGACCCCGTTCCCCACACTGAACCCACAGGGACCCCGTACCCCACACTAAATCCACTGGAACCCCGTTCCCCACAGTGAACCCACGGGGACTCCGTTCCCCACACTGAACCCATTGGGACCCTAGTCCCCACACTGAACCCACTGGGACCCCGTTCCCCACAGTGAACCCACCGGGACCCCGTTCCCCCCAACTAAACTCACTGGGACCCCGTTCCCCACACTGAACTCACCCGGACCCCGTTCCCACACTAAACACACCGGGACCCCGTCCCCCACACTGAACCCACTGGGACCCCGTTCCCCACACTGAACCCACCGGGACCCCGTTCCCCAAACCAAACCTAGCGGGACTCCGTTCCCCACATTCAACCCATCCAGACCCCGTTCCCCACACTGAACCCACAGGGACACCCTTTCCCCACACTAAACCCACCAGGACCCCGTTTTCCACACTAAATCCACCGGGACCCCGTTCCCCACACTGAACCCACCGAGTCCCCGTTCCCCACACTGAACCCACCGGGACCCTGTTCCCCACACTGAACCCACCGAGACCCCGTTCCCCACACTGAACCCACCGAGACCCCGTTCCCCACACTGAACCTACCGGGACCCCGCTCCCCACACTGATCCCACCGGGACTCCGATTCCCCACACTAAACTCACTGGGACCCCGTTCCCCACACTGAACCCACCCGGACCCTGTTCCCCACACTAAACCCACCAGGACCCCGTACCCCACACTGAACCCACTGGGACCCCCTCCCCCACAATGAACCCACCCAGACCCCATTCCCACACTAAACTCACCGGGGACCCCGTACCCCACACTGAACCCACTGGGATCCCCTCCCCCACAATGAACCCACCCAGACCCCGTTCCCACACTAAACTCACCGGGACCCCGTTCCCCACACTGAACCCACAGGGACCCCGTTCCCCACACTGAACCCACAGGGACCCCGTTCCCCACACTAAACCCACTGGAACCCCGTTCCCCACAGTGAACCCACGGGGACTCCGTTCCCCACACTGAACCCATTGGGACCCTAGTCCCCACACTGAACCTACTGGGACCCCGTTCCCCACACTGAAACCACCGGGACCCCGTTCCCCACACTGATCCCACTGTGACCCCGTTCCCCACACTGAACCCACCGGGACCCCGTTCCCCCCAACTAAACTCACTGGGACCCCGTTCCCCACACTGAACCCACCCGGACCCCGTTCCCACACTAAACACACCGGGACCCCGTCCCCCACACTGAACCCACTGGGACCCCGTTCCCCACGCTGAACCCACGGGGACTCCGTTCCCCACACTGAACCCACCGGGACCCCGTTCCCACACTGAACCCACTGGGACCCCGTTCCCCACACTGAACCCACCGGGACCCTGTTCCCCACACTGAACCCACCGAGACCCCGTTCCCCACACTGATCCCACCGGGACTCCGTTCCCCACACTGAACCCACCGGGACCCTGTTCCCCACACTAAATCCACCGGGACCCCGTTCCCCACACTGAACCCACGGGGACCCCGCTCCCCACACTGATCCCACGGGGACTCCGTTCTCCACACTAAATTCACTGGGACCCCGTTCCCCACACTGAACCCACCCGGACCCTGTTCCCCACACTAAACCCACCAGGACCCCGTACCCCACACTGAACCCACTGGGACCCCCTCCCCCACAATGAACCCACCCAGACCCCGTTCCCACACTAAACTCACCGGGACCCCCGTCCCCCACACTGAACCCACCGGGATCCCATTCCCCACACTGAACCCACCGGGACCCCGTTCCCCAAACCAAACCAAGCGGGACTCCGTTCCCCACATTCAACCCATCCAGACCCCGTTCCCCACACTGAACCCACAGGGATACCCTTTCCCCACACTAAACCCACCAGGACCCTGTTCCCCACACTAAATCCACCGGGACCCCGTTCCCCACACTGAACCCAAGATGGACCCCGTTCCCCACACTGATCCCACCGGGACTCCGTTCCCCACACTGAACCCACCGGGACCCTGTTCTCCACACTGAACCCACGGGGACCCCGTTCCCCACACTGAACCCACAGGGACCCCGTTCCCCACACTGATCCCACCGGGACTCCGTTCCCCACACTGAACCCACAGGGACCCCGTTCGCCACACTGAACCCACGGGGACCCCGTTCCCCACACTGAACCCACCGAGACCCCGTTCCCCACACTGAACCACAGGGACCCCGTTCCCCACACTGAACCCACCGGGACCCCGTTCCCCACACTGATCCCACCCGGACCCTGTTCCCCACACTAAACCCACCAGGACCCCGTACCCCACACTGAACCCACTGGGACCCCCTCCCCCACAATGAACCCACCCAGACCCCGTTCCCACACTAAACTCACCGGGACCCCGTCCCCCACACTGAACCCACAGGGATCCCGTTCCCCACACAGAACCCACAGGGACCCCGTTCCCCACACTAAACCCACTGGGACCCCGTTCCCCACAGTGAACCCACGGGGACTCCGTTCCCCACACTGAACCCATCGGGACCCTAGTCCCCACACTGAACCCACTGGGACCCCGTTCCCCACACTGAACGCACCGGGACCCCGTTCCCCACACTCATCCCACCGTGATCCCGTTCCCCACACTGAACCGACCCGGACCCCGTTCCCACACTAAACTCACCGGGACCCCGTCCCCCATACTGAACCCACAGGGACCCTGTTCCCCACACTGAACCCACCGGGACCCCGTTCCCCACACTAAACCCACTGGGACCCTGTTCCCCACAGTGAACCCACGGGGACTCCGTTCCCCACACTGAACCCATCGGGACCCTAGTCCCCACACTGAACCCACTGGGACCCCGTTCCCCACACTGAACCCACCGGGACCCCGTTCCGCACACTGATCCCACCGTGACCCCGTTCCCCACACTGAACCGACCAGGACCCCGTTCCCCACACTAAACCCACTGGGACCCCGTTCCCCACACTGAACCCACGGGGACCCCGTTCCCCACACTGAACCCACCGGGACCTCGTTCCCCACACTGAACCCACCGGGACTCCGTTCCCCACACTGAACCTTCTGGGACCCCTTGACCCACACTGAACCCACCGGGACCCCGTTCCCCACACTGAACCCACCGGGACTCCGTTCCCCACACTGAACCCTCCGGGACCCCTTCACCCACACTGAACCCACCGGGACCCCGTTCCCCACACTAAACCCACCAGGACCCCGTTTCCCACAGTAAACCCACTGGCACCCCCTCCTCCACAATGGACCCACCCGAACCCCGTTCCCACACTAAACTCCCCGGGACCCCATCCCCCACACTGAACCCACGGGGACTTTGTTCCCCACACTGAACCCACTGGGACCCCCTTCCCTGCACTGAACCCACCGGGACCCCGTTCCCCAAACCAAACCTAGCGGGACTCCATTCCCCACATTCAACCCATCCAGACCCCGTTCCCCACACTAAATCCACCGGGACCCCGTTCCCCACACTGAACCCACCGAGTCCCCGTTCCCCACACTGATCCCACCGTGACTCCGTCCTCCACACTGAACCCACCGGGACCCTGTTCCGCACACTGAACCCACCGAGACCCCGTTCCCCACACTGATCCCACCGGGACTCCATTCCCCACACTAAACTCACTGGGACCCCGTTCCCCACACTGAACCCACTGGGACCCCCTCCCCCACAATGAACCCACCCAGACCCCATTCCCACAGTAAACTCACCGGGGACCCCGTACCCCACACTGAACCCACTGGGACCCCCTCCCCCACAATGAACCCACCCAGACCCCGTTCCCACACTAAACTCACCGGGACCCCATCCCCCACACTGAACCCACAGGGACCCCGTTCCCCACACTGAACCCACTGGGACCCTGTTCCCCACACTGACCCTGTTCCCCACACTGAACCCACGGGGACTCCGTTCCCCACACTGAACCCACCGGGACCCCGTTCCCCACACTGAACCCACCGGGACCCCGTTCCCCGCACTGAACCCACCGGGACCCCGTTCCCCACACTGATCCCACCGGGACCCCGTTCCCCACACTAAACCCACCAGGACCCCGTACCCCACACTGAACCCACTGGCACCCCCTCCTCCACAATGGACCCACCCGAACCCCATTCCCACACTAAACTCCCCAGGACCCCATCCCCCACACTGAACCCACTGGTACCCTGTTCCACACACTGAACCCACTGGGACACCGTTCCCCACACTGAACCCACCGGGACCCCGTTCCCCACACTGAACCCACCGGGACCCCGTTCCCCACACTGAACCCACCGGGACCCCGTTCCCCACAGTGATCCCACCGAGACACCGTTCCCCACACTGAAACCACCGGGACCCCGTTCCCCACACTGAACCCACCGAGACCCTTTTCCCCACACTGAACCACAGGGACACCGTTCCCCACACTAAACCCACTGGGATCCCGTTCCCCACACTGAACCCACCGAGACCCCATTCCCCACACTGAACCCACCGGGACCCCGTTCCCCAAACCAAACCTAGCGGGACTCCGTTCCCCACATTCAACCCATCCAGACCCCGTTCCCCACACTGAACCCACAGGACACCCTTTCCCCACACTAAACCCACCAGGACCATGTTCCCACACTAAATCCACCGGGACCCCGTTCCCACACTGAACCCACCGAGTCCCCGTTCCCCACACTGAACCCACAGGGATACACTTTCCCCACACTGATCCCACCGGGACTCCGTTCCCCACACTGAACCCACCGGGACCCCGCTCCCCACACTGATCCCACCGGGACTCCGATTCCCCACACTAAACTCACTGGGACCCCGTTCCCCACACTGAACCACCCGGACCCTGTTCCCACACTAAACCCACCAGGACCCCGTATCCCACACTGAACCCACTGGGACCCCCTCCCCCACAATGAACCCACCCAGACCCCATTCCCACACTAACTCACCGGGGACCCCGTACCCCACACTGAACCCACTGGGACCCCCTCCCCCACAATGAACCCACCCAGACCCCGTTCCCACACTAAACTCACCGGGACCCCGTTCCCCACACTGAACCACAGGGACCCCGTTCCCACACTGAACCCACAGGGACCCCGTTCCCCACACTAAACCCACTGGAACCCCGTTCCCCACAGTGAACCCACGGGGACTCCGTTCCCCACACTGAACCCATTGGGACCCTAGTCCCCACACTGAACCTACTGGGACCCCGTTCCCCACACTGAAACCACCGGGACCCCGTTCCCCACACTGATCCCACTGTGACCCCGTTCCCCACACTGAACCCACCGGACCCGTTCCCCCAACTAAACTCACTGGACCCCGTTCCCCACACTGAACCCACCCGGACCCCGTTCCCACACTAAACACACCGGGACCCCGTCCCCCACACTGAACCCACTGGGACCCCGTTCCCCACGCTGAACCCACGGGGACTCCGTTCCCCACACTGAACCCACCGGGACCCCGTTCCCACACTGAACCCACTGGGACCCCGTTCCCCACACTGAACCCACCGGGACCCTGTTCCCCACACTGAACCACCGAGACCCCGTTCCCCACACTGATCCCACCGGACTCCGTTCCCCACACTGAACCCACCGGGACCCTGTTCCCCACACTAAATCCACCGGGACCCCGTTCCCCACACTGAACCCACGGGGACCCCGCTCCCCACACTGATCCCACGGGGACTCCGTTCTCCACACTAAATTCACTGGACCCCGTTCCCCACACTGAACCCACTGGGACCCCCTCCCCCACAATGAACCCACCCAGACCCCATTCCCACACTAAACTGACCGGGGACCCCGTACCCCACACTGAACCCACTGGACCCCCTCCCCACAATGAACCCACCCAGACCCCGTTCCCACACTAAACTCACCGGGACCCCGTTCCCCACACTGAACCCACAGGGACCCCGTTCCCCACACTGAACCCACAGGGACCCCGTTCCCCACACTAAACCCACTGGAACCACGTTCCCCACAGTGAACCCACGGGGACTCCGTTCCCCACACTGAACCCATTGGGACCCTAGTCCCCACACTGAACCTACTGGGACCCGTTCCCCACACTGAACCCACCGGGACCCCGTTCCCCACACTGATCCCACTGTGACCCCGTTCCCCACACTGAACCCACCGGGACCCCGTTCCCCCCAACTAAACTCACTGGGACCCCGTTCCCCACACTGAACCCACCTGGACCCCGTTCCCACACTAAACACAGGGGGACCCCGTCCCCCACACTGAACCCACTGGGACCCCGTTCCCCACGCTGAACCCACGGGGACTCCGTTCCCCACACTGAACCCACCGGGACCCCGTTCCCACACTGAACCCACCGGGACCCCGTTCCCCACACTGAACCCACCGGGACCCCGTTCCCCACACTGAACCCACCGGGACCCCGTTCCCCACACTTATCCCACCGGGACCCCGTTCCCCACACTAAACCCACCAGGACCCCGTACCCCACACTGAACCCACTGGCACCCCCTCCTCCACAATGGACCCACCCGAACCCCGTTCCCACACTAAACTCCCCGGGACCCCATCCCCCACACTGAACCCACGGGGACCCCGTTCCCCACACTAAACCCACTGGTACCCTGTTCCACACACTGAACCGACTGGGACACCGTTCCCCACACTGAACCCACCGGGACCCCGTTCCCCACACTGAACCCACCGGGACCCCGTTCCCCACAGTGATCCCACCGAGACACCGTTCCCCACACTGAACCCACCGGGACCCCGTTCCCCACACTGAACCCACCGAGACCCTTTTCCCCACACTGAACCCACAGGGACACCGTTCCCCACACTAAACCCACTGGGATCCCGTTCCCCACACTGAACCCACCGAGACCCCGTTCCCCACACTGAACCCACCGGGACCCCGTTCCCCACACTGAACCCACCGAGACCCTTTTCCCCACACTGAACCCACAGGGACACCGTTCCCCACACTAAACCCACTGGGATCCCGTTCCCCACACTGAACCCACCGAGACCCCGTTCCCCACACTGATCCCACCGGGACTCCGTTCCCCACACTTAACCCAACGGGACCCTGTTCTCCACACTGAACCCACGGGGACCCCGTTCCCCACACTGAACCCACCGAGACCCCGTTCCCCACACTGAACCACAGGGACCCCGTTCCCCACACTGATCCCACCGGGACTCCGTTCCCCACACTAAACTCACTGGGACCCCGTTCCCCACACTGAACCCACCCAGACCCTGTTCCCCACACTAAACCCACCAGGACCCCGTACCCCACACTGAACCCACTGGGACCTCCTCCCCCACAATGAACCCACCCAGACCCCGTTCCCACACTAAACTCACCGGGACCCCGTTCCCCACACTGAACCCACAGGGACCCCGTTCCCCACACTGAACCCACAGGGACCCCGTACCCCACACTAAATCCACTGGAACCCCGTTCCCCACAGTGAACCCACGGGGACTCCGTTCCCCACACTGAACCCATTGGGACCCTAGTCCCCACACTGAACCCACTGGGACCCCGTTCCCCACAGTGAGCCCACCGGGACCCCGTTCCCCTCAACTAAACTCACTGGGACCCCGTTCCCCACACTGAACTCACCCGGACCCCGTTCCCACACTAAACACACCGGGACCCCGTCCCCCACACTGAACCCACTGGGACCCCGTTCCCCACACTGAACCCACCGGGACCCCGTTCCCCACAGTGATCCCACCGAGACACCGTTCCCCACACTGAAACCACCGGGACCCCGTTCCCCACACTGAACCCACCGAGACCCTTTTCCCCACACTGAACCCACAGGGACACCGTTCCCCACACTAAACCCACTGGGATCCCGTTCCCCACACTGAACCCACCGAGACCCCATTCCCCACACTGAACCCACCGGGACCCCGTTCCCCAAACCAAACCTAGCGGGACTCCGTTCCCCACATTCAACCCATCCAGACCCCGTTCCCCACACTGAACCCACAGGGACACCCTTTCCCCACACTAAACCCACCAGGACCATGTTCCCCACACTAAATCCACCGGGACCCCGTTCCCCACACTGAACCCACCGAGTCCCCGTTCCCCACACTGAACCCACAGGGATACACTTTCCCCACACTGATCCCACCGGGACTCCGTTCCCCACACTGAACCCACCGGGACCCCGCTCCCCACACTGATCCCACCGGGACTCCGATTCCCCACACTAAACTCACTGGGACCCCGTTCCCCACACTGAACCCACCCGGACCCTGTTCCCCACACTAAACCCACCAGGACCCCGTATCCCACACTGAACCCACTGGGACCCCCTCCCCCACAATGAACCCACCCAGACCCCATTCCCACACTAAACTCACCGGGGACCCCGTACCCCACACTGAACCCACTGGGACCCCCTCCCCCACAATGAACCCACCCAGACCCCGTTCCCACACTAAACTCACCGGGACCCCGTTCCCCACACTGAACCCACAGGGACCCCGTTCCCCACACTGAACCCACAGGGACCCCGTTCCCCACACTAAACCCACTGGAACCCCGTTCCCCACAGTGAACCCACGGGGACTCCGTTCCCCACACTGAACCCATTGGGACCCTAGTCCCCACACTGAACCTACTGGGACCCCGTTCCCCACACTGAAACCACCGGGACCCCGTTCCCCACACTGATCCCACTGTGACCCCGTTCCCCACACTGAACCCACCGGGACCCCGTTCCCCCCAACTAAACTCACTGGGACCCCGTTCCCCACACTGAACCCACCCGGACCCCGTTCCCACACTAAACACACCGGGACCCCGTCCCCCACACTGAACCCACTGGGACCCCGTTCCCCACGCTGAACCCACGGGGACTCCGTTCCCCACACTGAACCCACCGGGACCCCGTTCCCACACTGAACCCACTGGGACCCCGTTCCCCACACTGAACCCACCGGGACCCTGTTCCCCACACTGAACCCACCGAGACCCCGTTCCCCACACTGATCCCACCGGGACTCCGTTCCCCACACTGAACCCACCGGGACCCTGTTCCCCACACTAAATCCACCGGGACCCCGTTCCCCACACTGAACCCACGGGGACCCCGCTCCCCACACTGATCCCACGGGGACTCCGTTCTCCACACTAAATTCACTGGGACCCCGTTCCCCACACTGAACCCACTGGGACCCCCTCCCCCACAATGAACCCACCCAGACCCCATTCCCACACTAAACTGACCGGGGACCCCGTACCCCACACTGAACCCACTGGGACCCCCTCCCCCACAATGAACCCACCCAGACCCCGTTCCCACACTAAACTCACCGGGACCCCGTTCCCCACACTGAACCCACAGGGACCCCGTTCCCCACACTGAACCCACAGGGACCCCGTTCCCCACACTAAACCCACTGGAACCACGTTCCCCACAGTGAACCCACGGGGACTCCGTTCCCCACACTGAACCCATTGGGACCCTAGTCCCCACACTGAACCTACTGGGACCCGTTCCCCACACTGAACCCACCGGGACCCCGTTCCCCACACTGATCCCACTGTGACCCCGTTCCCCACACTGAACCCACCGGGACCCCGTTCCCCCCAACTAAACTCACTGGGACCCCGTTCCCCACACTGAACCCACCTGGACCCCGTTCCCACACTAAACACAGGGGGACCCCGTCCCCCACACTGAACCCACTGGGACCCCGTTCCCCACGCTGAACCCACGGGGACTCCGTTCCCCACACTGAACCCACCGGGACCCCGTTCCCACACTGAACCCACCGGGACCCCGTTCCCCACACTGAACCCACCGGGACCCCGTTTCCCCACACTGAACCCACCGGGACCCCGTTCCCCACACTTATCCCACCGGGACCCCGTTCCCCACACTAAACCCACCAGGACCCCGTACCCCACACTGAACCCACTGGCACCCCCTCCTCCACAATGGACCCACCCGAACCCCGTTCCCACACTAAACTCCCCGGGACCCCATCCCCCACACTGAACCCACGGGGACCCCGTTCCCCACACTAAACCCACTGGTACCCTGTTCCACACACTGAACCGACTGGGACACCGTTCCCCACACTGAACCCACCGGGACCCCGTTCCCCACACTGAACCCACCGGGACCCCGTTCCCCACAGTGATCCCACCGAGACACCGTTCCCCACACTGAACCCACCGGGACCCCGTTCCCCACACTGAACCCACCGAGACCCTTTTCCCCACACTGAACCCACAGGGACACCGTTCCCCACACTAAACCCACTGGGATCCCGTTCCCCACACTGAACCCACCGAGACCCCGTTCCCCACACTGAACCCACCGGGACCCCGTTCCCCACACTGAACCCACCGAGACCCTTTTCCCCACACTGAACCCACAGGGACACCGTTCCCCACACTAAACCCACTGGGATCCCGTTCCCCACACTGAACCCACCGAGACCCCGTTCCCCACACTGATCCCACCGGGACTCCGTTCCCCACACTTAACCCAACGGGACCCTGTTCTCCACACTGAACCCACGGGGACCCCGTTCCCCACACTGAACCCACCGAGACCCCGTTCCCCACACTGAACCACAGGGACCCCGTTCCCCACACTGATCCCACCGGGACTCCGTTCCCCACACTAAACTCACTGGGACCCCGTTCCCCACACTGAACCCACCCAGACCCTGTTCCCCACACTAAACCCACCAGGACCCCGTACCCCACACTGAACCCACTGGGACCTCCTCCCCCACAATGAACCCACCCAGACCCCGTTCCCACACTAAACTCACCGGGACCCCGTTCCCCACACTGAACCCACAGGACCCCGTTCCCCACACTGAACCCACAGGGACCCCGTACCCCACACTAAATCCACTGGAACCCCGTTCCCCACAGTGAACCCACGGGGACTCCGTTCCCCACACTGAACCCATTGGGACCCTAGTCCCCACACTGAACCCACTGGGACCCCGTTCCCCACAGTGAGCCCACCGGGACCCCGTTCCCCTCAACTAAACTCACTGGGACCCCGTTCCCCACACTGAACTCACCCGGACCCCGTTCCCACACTAAACACACCGGGACCCCGTCCCCCACACTGAACCCACTGGGACCCCGTTCCCCACACTGAACCCACCGGGACCCCGTTCCCCAAACCAAACCTAGCGGGACTCCGTTCCCCACATTCAACCCATCCAGACCCCGTTCCCCACACTGAACCCACAGGGACACCCTTTCCCCACACTAAACCCACCAGGACCCCGTTTTCCACACTAAATCCACCGGGACCCCGTTCCCCACACTGAACCCACCGAGTCCCCGTTCCCCACACTGAACCCACCGGGACCCTGTTCCCCACACTGAACCCACCGAGACCCCGTTCCCCACACTGAACCCACCGAGTCCCCGTTCCCCACACTGATCCACCGGGACTCCGTCCTCCACACTGAACCCACCGGGACCCTGTTCCCCACACTGAACCCACCGAGACCCCGTTCCCCACACTGAACCACCGGGACCCCCGCTCCCCACACTGATCCCACCGGACTCCGATTCCCCACACTAAACTCACTGGGACCCGTTCCCCACACTGAACCCACCCGGACCCTGTTCCCCACACTAAACCCACCAGGACCCCGTACCCCACACTGAACCCACTGGGACCCCCTCCCCCACAATGAACCCACCCAGACCCCATTCCCACACTAAACTCACCGGGGACCCCGTACCCCACACTGAACCCACTGGGACCCCCCTCCCCCACAATGAACCCACCCAGACCCCGTTCCCACACTAAACTCACCGGACCCCGTTCCCCACACTGAACCCACAGGGACCCCGTTCCCCACACTGAACCCACAGGGACCCCGTTCCCCACACTGATCCCACTGTGACCTCGTTCCCCACACTGAACCCACCCGGACCCCGTTCCCACACTAAACACACCGGGACCCCGTCCCCCACACTGAACCCACTGGGACCCCGTTCCCCACGCTGAAACCACGGGGACTCCGTTCCCCACACTGAACCCACCGGGACCCCGTTCCCACACTGAACCCACCGGGACCCCGTTCCCCACACTGAACCCACCGGGACCCCGTTCCCCACACTTATCCCACCGGGACCCCGTTCCCCACACTGAACCCACTGGCACCCCCTCCTCCACAATGGACCCACCCGAACCCCGTTCCCACACTAAACTCCCCGGGACCCCATCCCCCACACTGAACCCACGGGGACCCCCGTTCCCCACACTAAACCCACTGGTACCCTGTTCCACACACTGAACCGACTGGGACACCGTTCCCCACACTGAACCCACCGGGACCCCGTTCCCCACACTGAACCCACCGGGACCCCGTTCCCCACAGTGATCCCACCGAGACACCGTTCCCCACACTGAACCCACCGGGACCCCGTTCCCCACACTGAACCCACCGAGACCCTTTTCCCCACACTGAACCCACAGGGACACCGTTCCCCACACTAAACCCACTGGGATCCCGTTCCCCACACTGAACCCACCGAGACCCCGTTCCCCACACTGAACCCACCGGGACCCCGTTCCCCACACTGAACCCACCGAGACCCTTTTCCCCACACTGAACCCACAGGGACACCGTTCCCCACACTAAACCCACTGGGACCCCCGTTCCCCACACTGAACCCACCGAGACCCCGTTCCCCACACTGATCCCACCGGGACTCCGTTCCCCACACTTAACCCAACGGGACCCTGTTCTCCACACTGAACCCACGGGGACCCCGTTCCCCACACTGAACCCACCGAGACCCCGTTCCCCACACTGAACCACAGGGACCCCCGTTCCCCACACTGATCCCACCGGGACTCCGTTCCCCACACTAAACTCACTGGGACCCCGTTCCCCACACTGAACCCACCCAGACCCTGTTCCCCACACTAAACCCACCAGGACCCCGTACCCCACACTGAACCCACTGGGACCCCCTCCCCCACAATGAACCCACCCAGACCCCGTTCCCACACTAAACTCACCGGGACCCCGTTCCCCACACTGAACCCACAGGGACCCCCGTTCCCCACACTGAACCCACAGGGACCCCGTACCCCACACTAAATCCACTGGAACCCCATTCCCCACAGTGAACCCACGGGGACTCCGTTCCCCACACTGAACCCATTGGGACCCTAGTCCCCACACTGAACCCACTGGGACCCCGTTCCCCACAGTGAACCCACCGGGACCCCGTTCCCCCCAACTAAACTCACTGGGACCCCGTTCCCCACACTGAACTCACCCGGACCCCGTTCCCACACTAAACACACCGGGACCCCGTCCCCCACACTGAACCCACTGGGACCCCGTTCCCCACACTGAACCCACCGGGACCCCGTTCCCCAAACCAAACCTAGCGGGACTCCGTTCCCCACATTCAACCCATCCAGACCCCGTTCCCCACACTGAACCCACAGGGACACCCTTTCCCCACACTAAACCCACCAGGACCCCGTTTTCCACACTAAATCCACCGGGACCCCGTTCCCCACACTGAACCCACCGAGTCCCCGTTCCCCACACTGAACCCACCGGGACCCTGTTCCCCACACTGAACCCAACGAGACCCCGTTCCCCACACTGAACCCACCGAGACCCCGTTCCCCACACTGAACCTACCGGGACCCCGCTCCCCACACTGATCCCACCGGGACTCCGATTCCCCACACTAAACTCACTGGGACCCCGTTCCCCACACTGAACCCACCCGGACCCTGTTCCGCACACTAAACCCACCAGGACCCCGTACCAAACACTGAACCCACTGGGACCCCCTCCCCCACAATGAACCCACCCAGACCCCATTCCCACACTAAACTCACCGGGGACCCCGTACCCCACACTGAACCCACTGGGATCCCCTCCCCCACAATGAACCCACCCTGACCCCATTCCCACACTAAACTCACCGGGACCCCCGTTCCCCACACTGAACCCACAGGGACCCCGTTCCCCACACTGAACCCACAGGGACCCCGTTCCCCACACTAAACCCACTGGAACCCCGTTCCCCACAGTGAACCCACGGGGACTCCGTTCCCCACACTGAACCCATTGGGACCCTAGTCCCCACACTGAACCTACTGGGACCCCCGTTCCCCACACTGAAACCACCGGGACCCCGTTCCCCACACTGATCCCACTGTGACCCCGTTCCCCACACTGAACCCACCGGGACCCCGTTCCCCCCAACTAAACTCACTGGGACCCCGTTCCCCACACTGAACCCACCCGGACCCCGTTCCCACACTAAACACACTGGGACCCCGTCCCCCACACTGAACCCACTGGGACCCCGTTCCCCACGCTGAACCCACGGGGACTCCGTGCCCCACACTGAACCCACCGGGACCCCGTTCCCACACTGAACCCACTGGGACCCCGTTCCCCACACTGAACCCACCGGGACCCTGTTCCCCACACTGAACCCACCGAGACCCCGTTCCCCACACTGATCCCACCGGGACTCCGTTCCCCACACTGAACCCACCGGGACCCTGTTCCCCACACTAAATCCACCGGGACCCCGTTCCCCACACTGAACCCACGGGGACCCCGCTCCCCACACTGATCCCACGGGGACTCCGTTCTCCACACTAAATTCACTGGGACCCCGTTCCCCACACTGAACCCACCCGGACCCTGTTCCCCACACTAAACCCACCAGGACCCCGTACCCCACACTGAACCCACTGGGACCCCCTCCCCCACAATGAACCCACCCAGACCCCATTCCCACACTAAACTCACCGGGGACCCCGTACCCCACACTGAACCCACTGGGACCCCCTCCCCCACAATGAACCCACCCAGACCCCGTTCCCACACTAAACTCACCGGGACCCCGTTCCCCACACTGAACCCACAGGGACCCCGTTCCCCACACTGAACCCACAGGGACCCCGTTCCCCACACTAAACCCACTGGAACCACGTTCCCCACAGTGAACCCACGGGGACTCCGTTCCCCACACTGAACCCATTGGGACCCTAGTCCCCACACTGAACCTACTGGGACCCCCGTTCCCCACACTGATCCCACTGTGACCTCGTTCCCCACACTGAACCCACCCGGACCCCGTTCCCACACTAAACACACCGGGACCCCGTCCCCCACACTGAACCCACTGGGACCCCGTTCCCCACGCTGAACCCACGGGGACTCCGTTCCCCACACTGAACCCACCGGGACCCCGTTCCCACACTGAACCCACCGGGACCCCGTTCCCCACACTGAACCCACCGGGACCCCGTTCCCCACACTGAACCCACCGGGACCCCGTTCCCCACACTTATCCCACCGGGACCCCGTTCCCCACACTGAACCCACTGGCACCCCCTCCTCCACAATGGACCCACCCGAACCCCGTTCCCACACTAAACTCCCCGGGACCCCATCCCCCACACTGAACCCACGGGGACCCCGTTCCCCACACTAAACCCACTGGTACCCTGTTCCACACACTGAACCGACTGGGACACCGTTCCCCACACTGAACCCACCGGGACCCCGTTCCCCACACTGAACCCACCGGGACCCCGTTCCCCACACTGAACCCACCGAGACCCCGTTCCCCACACTGAACCTACCGGGACCCCGCTCCCCACACTGATCCCACCGGGACTCCGATTCCCCACACTAAACTCACTGGGACCCCGTTCCCCACACTGAACCACCCGGACCCTGTTCCGCACACTAAACCCACCAGGACCCCGTACCCCACACTGAACCCACTGGGACCCCCTCCCCCACAATGAACCCACCCAGACCCCATTCCCACACTAAACTCACCGGGGACCCCGTACCCCACACTGACCCACTGGGATCCCCTCCCCCACAATGAACCCACCCTGACCCCATTCCCACACTAAACTCACCGGGACCCCGTTCCCCACACTGAACCCACAGGGACCCCGTTCCCCACACTGAACCACAGGGACCCCGTTCCCACACTAAACCCACTGAACCCCGTTCCCCACAGTGAACCCACGGGGACTCCGTTCCCCACACTGAACCCATTGGGACCCTAGTCCCCACACTGAACCTACTGGGACCCCGTTCCCCACACTGAAACCACCGGGACCCCGTTCCCCACACTGATCCCACTGTGACCCGTTCCCACACTGAACCCACCGGGACCCCGTTCCCCCCAACTAAACTCACTGGGACCCCGTTCCCCACACTGAACCCACCCGGACCCCGTTCCCACACTAAACACACTGGGACCCCCGTCCCCCACACTGAACCCACTGGGACCCCCGTTCCCCACGCTGAACCCACGGGGACTCCGTGCCCCACACTGAACCCACCGGGACCCCGTTCCCACACTGAACCCACTGGGACCCCCGTTCCCCACACTGAACCCACCGGGACCCTGTTCCCCACACTGAACCCACCGAGACCCCGTTCCCCACACTGATCCCACCGGGACTCCGTTCCCCACACTGAACCCACCGGGACCCTGTTCCCCACACTAAATCCACCGGGACCCCGTTCCCCACACTGAACCCACGGGGACCCCGCTCCCCACACTGATCCCACGGGGACTCCGTTCTCCACACTAAATTCACTGGGACCCCGTTCCCCACACTGAACCCACCCGGACCCTGTTCCCCACACTAAACCCACCAGGACCCCGTACCCCACACTGAACCCACTGGGACCCCCTCCCCCACAATGAACCCACCCAGACCCCATTCCCACACTAAACTCACCGGGGACCCCGTACCCCACACTGAACCCACTGGGACCCCCTCCCCCACAATGAACCCACCCAGACCCCGTTCCCACACTAAACTCACCGGGACCCCGTTCCCCACACTGAACCCACAGGGACCCCGTTCCCCACACTGAACCCACAGGGACCCCGTTCCCCACACTAAACCCACTGGAACCACGTTCCCCACAGTGAACCCACGGGGACTCCGTTCCCCACACTGAACCCATTGGGACCCTAGTCCCCACACTGAACCTACTGGGACCCCGTTCCCCACACTGATCCCACTGTGACCTCGTTCCCCACACTGAACCCACCCGGACCCCGTTCCCACACTAAACACACCGGGACCCCGTCCCCCACACTGAACCCACTGGGACCCCGTTCCCCACGCTGAACCCACGGGGACTCCGTTCCCCACACTGAACCCACCGGGACCCCGTTCCCACACTGAACCCACCGGGACCCCGTTCCCCACACTGAACCCACCGGGACCCCGTTCCCCACACTGAACCCACCGGGACCCCGTTCCCCACACTTATCCCACCGGGACCCCGTTCCCCACACTGAACCCACTGGCACCCCCTCCTCCACAATGGACCCACCCGAACCCCGTTCCCACACTAAACTCCCCGGGACCCCATCCCCCACACTGAACCCACGGGGACCCCGTTCCCCACACTAAACCCACTGGTACCCTGTTCCACACACTGAACCGACTGGGACACCGTTCCCCACACTGAACCCACCGGGACCCCGTTCCCCACACTGAACCCACCGGGACCCCGTTCCCCACAGTGATCCCACCGAGACACCGTTCCCCACACTGAACCCACCGGGACCCCGTTCCCCACACTGAACCCACCGAGACCCTTTTCCCCACACTGAACCCACAGGGACACCGTTCCCCACACTAAACCCACTGGGATCCCGTTCCCCACACTGAACCCACCGAGACCCCGTTCCCCACACTGAACCCACCGGGACCCCGTTCCCCACACTGAACCCACCGAGACCCTTTTCCCCACACTGAACCCACAGGGACACCGTTCCCCACACTAAACCCACTGGGACCCCGTTCCCCACACTGAACCCACCGAGACCCCGTTCCCCACACTGATCCCACCGGGACTCCGTTCCCCACACTTAACCCAACGGGACCCTGTTCTCCACACTGAACCCACGGGGACCCCGTTCCCCACACTGAACCCACCGAGACCCCGTTCCCCACACTGAACCACAGGGACCCCGTTCCCCACACTGATCCCACCGGGACTCCGTTCCCCACACTAAACTCACTGGGACCCCGTTCCCCACACTGAACCCACCCAGACCCTGTTCCCCACACTAAACCCACCAGGACCCCGTACCCCACACTGAACCCACTGGGACCCCCTCCCCCACAATGAACCCACCCAGACCCCGTTCCCACACTAAACTCACCGGGACCCCGTTCCCCACACTGAACCCACAGGGACCCCGTTCCCCACACTGAACCCACAGGGACCCCGTACCCCACACTAAATCCACTGGAACCCCATTCCCCACAGTGAACCCACGGGGACTCCGTTCCCCACACTGAACCCATTGGGACCCTAGTCCCCACACTGAACCCACTGGGACCCCGTTCCCCACAGTGAACCCACCGGGACCCCGTTCCCCCCAACTAAACTCACTGGGACCCCGTTCCCCACACTGAACTCACCCGGACCCCGTTCCCACACTAAACACACCGGGACCCCGTCCCCCACACTGAACCCACTGGGACCCCGTTCCCCACACTGAACCCACCGGGACCCCGTTCCCCAAACCAAACCTAGCGGGACTCCGTTCCCCACATTCAACCCATCCAGACCCCGTTCCCCACACTGAACCCACAGGGACACCCTTTCCCCACACTAAACCCACCAGGACCCCGTTTTCCACACTAAATCCACCGGGACCCCCGTTCCCCACACTGAACCCACCGAGTCCCCGTTCCCCACACTGAACCCACCGGGACCCTGTTCCCCACACTGAACCCAACGAGACCCCGTTCCCCACACTGAACCCACCGAGACCCCGTTCCCCACACTGAACCTACCGGGACCCCGCTCCCCACACTGATCCCACCGGGACTCCGATTCCCCACACTAAACTCACTGGGACCCCGTTCCCCACACTGAACCCACCCGGACCCTGTTCCGCACACTAAACCCACCAGGACCCCGTACCCCACACTGAACCCACTGGGACCCCCTCCCCCACAATGAACCCACCCAGACCCCATTCCCACACTAAACTCACCGGGGACCCCGTACCCCACACTGAACCCACTGGGATCCCCTCCCCCACAATGAACCCACCCTGACCCCGTTCCCACACTAAACTCACCGGGACCCCGTTCCCCACACTGAACCCACAGGGACCCCGTTCCCCACACTGAACCCACAGGGACCCCGTTCCCCACACTAAACCCACTGGAACCCCGTTCCCCACAGTGAACCCACGGGGACTCCGTTCCCCACACTGAACCCATTGGGACCCTAGTCCCCACACTGAACCTACTGGGACCCCGTTCCCCACACTGAAACCACCGGGACCCCGTTCCCCACACTGATCCCACTGTGACCCCGTTCCCCACACTGAACCCACCGGGACCCCGTTCCCCCCAACTAAACTCACTGGGACCCCGTTCCCCACACTGAACCCACCCGGACCCCGTTCCCACACTAAACACACCGGGACCCCGTCCCCCACACTGAACCCACTGGGACCCCGTTCCCCACGCTGAACCCACGGGGACTCCGTGCCCCACACTGAACCCACCGGGACCCCGTTCCCACACTGAACCCACTGGGACCCCGTTCCCCACACTGAACCCACCGGGACCCTGTTCCCCACACTGAACCCACCGAGACCCCGTTCCCCACACTGATCCCACCGGGACTCCGTTCCCCACACTGAACCCACCGGGACCCTGTTCCCCACACTAAATCCACCGGGACCCCGTTCCCCACACTGAACCCACGGGGACCCCGCTCCCCACACTGATCCCACGGGGACTCCGTTCTCCACACTAAATTCACTGGGACCCCGTTCCCCACACTGAACCCACCCGGACCCTGTTCCCCACACTAAACCCACCAGGACCCCGTACCCCACACTGAACCCACTGGGACCCCCTCCCCCACAATGAACCCACCCAGACCCCGTTCCCACACTAAACTCACCGGGACCCCGTCCCCCACACTGAACCCACCGGGATCCCATTCCCCACACTGAACCCACCGGGACCCCGTTCCCCAAACCAAACCTAGCGGGACTCCGTTCCCCACATTCAACCCATCCAGACCCCGTTCCCCACACTGAACCCACAGGGATACCCTTTCCCCACACTAAACCCACCAGGACCCTGTTCCCCACACTAAATCCACCGGGACCCCGTTCCCCACACTGAACCCAAGATGGACCCCGTTCCCCACACTGATCCCACCGGGACTCCGTTCCCCACACTGAACCCACCGGGACCCTGTTCTCCACACTGAACCCACGGGGACCCCGTTCCCCACACTGAACCCACAGGGACCCCGTTCCCCACACTGATCCCACCGGGACTCCGTTCCCCACACTGAACCCACAGGGACCCCGTTCGCCACACTGAACCCACGGGGACCCCGTTCCCCACACTGAACCCACCGAGACCCCGTTCCCCACACTGAACCACAGGGACCCCGTTCCCCACACTGAACCCACCGGGACCCCGTTCCCCACACTGATCCCACCCGGACC
>NW_027277093.1:10000-17500 GCF_030028105.1 Mobula birostris
CCCCGCCAATCCCCCCGTACAGAAATTGCATGTGTCAAGTCGGCGGGATGCCTCCCGGAAGTCCTGCCGGGAAGGTCGCACTCTGGCCCCGCCAGGCGGGGCAAATCCGACCCCCATAGTGACTTCCGGGCCTAACTCGTTAACCAGAGCCGCGACAGACCGTGCAACAATGACATGTGTCAAACCGGCGGCACGACGCCCGGAGCTCATGCCGGTCGCGGGGGACCTCGGGCCCGCCCGACGGGGCAGATCCGACCTTCACAGGCTTCCGACGGCAATTGGTTAACCGGCGTGGCGCCGAGGGCACGCGGCTGGCTCGGCGGGCGGCCCTCCGGTAGTGCCGCCGTCGATCGGCCGCCTCGGTCGGCAGGAGGGCCCCGAAGTCGCCTTCATTCTGACTTCCGAGTCGGGACTTAGATTACTTTCGACTCTTCAGCCAAGGTCTCGGATCGACGGCGGGACCTGCGGTTGTCCCTCCGAAAATGCCGCCGCTCGGCCGGCACGGCCCGCCGAATACGTCCCCTTACTGGCTCCCGCCTCGGGACTTTGTCAGAAATTCATTCGGGCAAGGTTTCCATTCGGCGGCCGGAGCACCGGTAGTCATACGGAAAATGCCGCCCCTCGGCCGGCATGGGCCTGCGAATAGGTCCCGCTGACAGACTTCCGCAATTGGGTATTTGTCCGAAAATCCATACCGGCAATCTTCGGAATCGTGCGGAAAAGCTGCCGCGTGGCCCGGGTTAACCAATTGGGGAGGCCGGTGCCATCTACCGAATACTTCAACAACTCGTGAAAACGGCCTCCCTATATATCTGCAGGAACCCCGCCAATGCCCCCGTACAGAAATTGCATGTGTCAAAGGGGCGGCCGAATCTGACCCCGGCGGCCGAGCCTCTGGAACTCCGGGTCGGCCTCGGCCGGCAAATCCGACCCCCATCCAGACTTCCGGAGCGGACTTGGTTAACGAATTGCCACCGGGCAAATGGTTAACCGACAGATCTTGGAGGCTCGTTACCCAAGCCATCCCCCGCCGGTGCGAAAAGTTAACAATCAGCGGGCGGGCAATTCGTGAACCGACCGGGACCGGGCAATTCGTTAACCATTCGGAACCGGGCAATTCGTTAACCAACCTTGTCCTGGCAATGAGTGCACCAACCCGGCCGGACAATTCGTTAACCAAGCTGGCTCTGGCAATTCGTTAACCAACCTGGCCGGGACAATTCGTTAACCAACCCGGCCGGACAATTCGTTAACCAAGCTGGCTCTGGCAATTCGTTAACCTACCCGGCCATGGCAATTCGTTAACCAACCTGACCCTGACAATTCGGTAACCAACCCTGTCCTGGCAATGAGTGCACCAGCCCGGCCGGACAATTCGGTAACCAACCAGACCCTGGCAATTCGTTAACCAACCAGGACGGGCAATTCGTCAACCAACCCTGTCCTGGCAATGAGTGCACCAACCCGGCCGGACAATTCGGTAACCAACCAGACCCTGGCAATTCGTTAACCAACCAGGACGGGCAATTCGTCAACCAACCCTGTCCTGGCAATGAGTGCACCAACCCGGCCGGACAATTCGGTAACCAACCAGACCCTGGCAATTCGTTAACCAACCTGACCCGGACAATTCGTTAACCAACCAGGACGGGCAATTCGTTAACCAACCAGGCCCGGACAATACTTTAACCACCCTGGTTTTCCAATTCGTGAACCAACTGGGAACGGACAATTCGGTAACCAACCCTGTCCTGGCAATGAGTGCACCAACCCGGCCGGACAATTCGTTAACCACCCTGTCCTTGCCAATTCGTGAACCAACTGGGAACGGACAATTCGTTAACCAACCCGGCCGGACAATTCGTTAACCAAGCTGGCTCTGGCAATTCGTTAACCTACCCGGCCATGGCAATTCGTTAACCAACCTGACCCTGACAATTCGTTAACCAGCCAGGACGGGCAATTCGTTAACCAACCTGGCCCGGACAATTCGTTAACCAGCCAGGACGGGCAATTCGTTAACCAACCTGGCCCGGACAATTCCTTAACCACCCTGGCCTTGCCAATTCGTGAACCAACTGGGAACGGACAATTCATTAAACAACCCTGTCCTGGCAATGAGTGCACCAACCCAGCCGGACAATTCGTTAACCAGTCTGACCCGGACAATTCGCTAACCAACCCTGCTCGGGCAAATCGTTAACCAAGCCCAACCCCGACAATTCGTTCACCAACCTTGCACGGTCAAGTCGTTAACCAAGCCCAAACCCGACAATTCGTTAACCAACCCATACGTGGCAATTCGCTAAACAACCCGGCTCGGGCAAATGGTTAACCAAGCCGGCCGGGCAAATCGGTAACCGGCCCGGCAGTCCCGACAATTCGACAATCAACCAGCTGAGGACAAACCCTTCGCCCTCAATAACAACTAGTTCTTGACCCGCCGTCAAAATGTCCCGGCCGATGTTCATCAGAAACTCCTTGCTGGCCCATGGGCCCCCCCTCCTTACCTTAAGAGAGTCATAGTTACTCCCGCCGTTTACCCGCGCCGCACTGAATTTCGTCAAGTTGGGTCTGGCAACCTGCTAACCCGGCCGGCCGGGCCTGACAACGCTCTAGAAACCCGGAACAGGCAGTTTCGTGAACCAACCGCGCACGCTCCTGACAATGCGTTCACCCACCCTGCTCGGGCAAATCGTTAACCAAGCCCAACCCTGACAATGCGTTAATCAACCCGGCCATGGCAATTCATTAACCAACCCGGCTCGGGCAAATGGTGAACCAAGCCCAACCCTGACAATTCGGTAACCAACCCGGCTCGGGCAAATGGTTAACCAAGCCGGCCGGGCAAATCGTTAACCGGCCCGGCAGTCCCGACAATTCGACAATCAACCCGCTGAGGACAAACCCTTCGCCCTCAATAACAACTAGTTCTTGCCCCGCCGTCAAAATGTCCCGGCCGATGTTCATCAGACACTCCTTGCTGGCCCATGGGCCCCCCTCCATACCTTAAGAGAGTCATAGTTACTCCCGCCGTTTACCCGCGCCGCACTGAATTTCGTCAAGTTGGGTCTGGCAAGCCGCTAACCCGGCCGGCCGGGCCTGACAACGCTCTAGAAACCCGGAACAGGCAGTTTCGTGAACCAACCGCGCACGCTCCTGACAATGCGTTAGCCAACCCTGCTCGGGCAAATCGTTAATCAAGCCCAACCCTGAAACTGCGTTAACCAACCCGGCCATGGCAATTCATTAACCAACCCGGCTCGGACAAATGGTTAACCAAGCCCAACCCTGACAATTCGGTAACCAACCCGGCTCGGGCAAATGGTTAACCAAGCCGGCCGGGCAAATCGCTAACCGGCCCGGCAGTCCCGACAATTCGACAATCAACCAGCTGAGGACAAACCCTTCGCCCTCAATAACAACTAGTTCTTGCCCCGCCGTCAAAATGTCCCGGCCGATGTTCATCAGAAACTCCTTGCTGGCCCATGGGCCCCCCTCCATCCTTAAGAGAGTCATAGTTACTCCGGCCGTTTACCCGCGCCGCACTGAATTTCGTCAAGTTGGGTCTGGCAAGCCGCTAACCCGGCCGGCCGGGCCTGACAACGCTCTAGAAACCCGGAACAGGCAGTTTCGTGAACCAACCGCGCACGCTCCTGACAATGCGTTAGCCAACCCTGCTCGGGCAAATCGTTAATCAAGCCCAACCCTGAAACTGCGTTAACCAACCCGGCCATGGCAATTCATTAACCAACCCGGCCCGGGCAAATGGTTAACCAAGCCCAACCCTGACAATTCGGTAACCAACCCGGCTCGGGCAAATGGTTAACCAAGCCGGCCGGGCAAATCGCTAACCGGCCCGGCAGTCCCGACAATTCGACAATCAACCCGCTGAGGACAAACCCTTCGCCCTCAATAACAACTAGTTCTTGCCCCGCCGTCAAAATGTCCCGGCCGATGTTCATCAGAAACTCCTTGCTGGCCCATGGGCCCCCCTCCATACCTTAAGAGAGTCATAGTTACTCCGGCCGTTTACCCGCGCCGCACTGAATTTCGTCAAGTTGGGTCTGGCAAGCCGCTAACCCGGCCGGCCGGGCCTGACAACGCTCTAGAAACCCGGAACAGGCAGTTTCGTGAACCAACCGCGCACGCTCCTGACAATGCGTTAGCCAACCCTGCTCGGGCAAATCGTTAATCAAGCCCAACCCTGAAACTGCGTTAACCAACCCGGCCATGGCAATTCATTAACCAACCCGGCCCGGGCAAATGGTTAACCAAGCCCAACCCTGACAATTCGGTAACCAACCCGGCTCGGGCAAATGGTTAACCAAGCCGGCCGGGCAAATCGCTAACCGGCCCGGCAGTCCCGACAATTCGACAATCAACCCGCTGAGGACAAACCCTTCGCCCTCAATAACAACTAGTTCTTGCCCCGCCGTCAAAATGTCCCGGCCGATGTTCATCAGAAACTCCTTGCTGGCCCATGGGCCCCCCCTCCTTACCTTAAGAGAGTCATAGTTACTCCCGCCGTTTACCCGCGCCGCACTGAATTTCGTCAAGTTGGGTCTGGCAAGCCGCTAACCCGGCCGGCCGGGCCTGACAACGCTCTAGAAACCCGGAACAGGCAGTTTCGTGAACCAACCGCGCACGCTCCTGACAATGCGTTAGCCAACCCTGCTCGGGCAAATCGTTAATCAAGCCCAACCCTGAAACTGCGTTAACCAACCCGGCCATGGCAATTCATTAACCAACCCGGCCCGGGCAAATGGTTAACCAAGCCCAACCCTGACAATTCGTTAACCAACCCGGCTCGGGCAAATGGTTAACCAAGCCGGCCGGGCAAATCGGTAACCGGCCCGGCAGTCCCGACAATTCGACAATCAACCAGCTGAGGACAAACCCTTCGCCCTCAATAACAACTAGTTCTTGACCCGCCGTCAAAATGTCCCGGCCGATGTTCATCAGAAACTCCTTGCTGGCCCATGGGCCCCCCCTCCTTACCTTAAGAGAGTCATAGTTACTCCCGCCGTTTACCCGCGCCGCACTGAATTTCGTCAAGTTGGGTCTGGCAACCTGCTAACCCGGCCGGCCGGGCCTGACAACGCTCTAGAAACCCGGAACAGGCAGTTTCGTGAACCAACCGCGCACGCTCCTGACAATGCGTTCACCCACCCTGCTCGGGCAAATCGTTAACCAAGCCCAACCCTGACAATGCGTTAATCAACCCGGCCATGGCAATTCATTAACCAACCCGGCTCGGGCAAATGGTGAACCAAGCCCAACCCTGACAATTCGGTAACCAACCCGGCTCGGGCAAATGGTTAACCAAGCCGGCCGGGCAAATCGTTAACCGGCCCGGCAGTCCCGACAATTCGACAATCAACCCGCTGAGGACAAACCCTTCGCCCTCAATAACAACTAGTTCTTGCCCCGCCGTCAAAATGTCCCGGCCGATGTTCATCAGAAACTCCTTGCTGGCCCATGGGCCCCCCTCCATACCTTAAGAGAGTCATAGTTACTCCCGCCGTTTACCCGCGCCGCACTGAATTTCGTCAAGTTGGGTCTGGCAAGCCGCTAACCCGGCCGGCCGGGCCTGACAACGCTCTAGAAACCCGGAACAGGCAGTTTCGTGAACCAACCGCGCACGCTCCTGACAATGCGTTAGCCAACCCTGCTCGGGCAAATCGTTAATCAAGCCCAACCCTGAAACTGCGTTAACCAACCCGGCCATGGCAATTCATTAACCAACCCGGCCCGGGCAAATGGTTAACCAAGCCCAACCCTGACAATTCGTTAACCAACCCGGCCCGGGCAAATGGTTAACCAAGCCGGCCGGGCAAATCGGTAACCGGCCCGGCAGCCCCGACTATTCGACAATCAACCAGCTGAGGACAAACCCTTCACCCTCAATAACAACTACGTCTTGCCCCGCCGTCAAAATGTCCCGGCCGATGTTCATCAGAAACTCCTTGCTGGCCCATGGGCCCCCCCTCCTTACCCTTAAGAGAGTCATAGTTACTCCCGCCGTTTACCCGCGCCGCACTGAATTTCGTCAAGTTGGGTCTGGCAAGCCGCTAACCCGGCCGGCCGGGCCTGACAACGCTCTAGAAACCCGGAACAGGCAGTTTCGTGAACCAACCGCGCACGCTCCTGACAATGCGTTAGCCAACCCTGCTCGGGCAAATCGTTAATCAAGCCCAACCCTGAAACTGCGTTAACCAACCCGGCCATGGCAATTCATTAACCAACCCGGCCCGGGCAAATGGTTAACCAAGCCCAACCCTGACAATTCGTTAACCAACCCGGCTCGGGCAAATGGTTAACCAAGCCGGCCGGGCAAATCGGTAACCGGCCCGGCAGTCCCGACAATTCGACAATCAACCAGCTGAGGACAAACCCTTCGCCCTCAATAACAACTAGTTCTTGACCCGCCGTCAAAATGTCCCGGCCGATGTTCATCAGAAACTCCTTGCTGGCCCATGGGCCCCCCCTCCTTACCTTAAGAGAGTCATAGTTACTCCCGCCGTTTACCCGCGCCGCACTGAATTTCGTCAAGTTGGGTCTGGCAACCTGCTAACCCGGCCGGCCGGGCCTGACAACGCTCTAGAAACCCGGAACAGGCAGTTTCGTGAACCAACCGCGCACGCTCCTGACAATGCGTTCACCCACCCTGCTCGGGCAAATCGTTAACCAAGCCCAACCCTGACAATGCGTTAATCAACCCGGCCATGGCAATTCATTAACCAACCCGGCTCGGGCAAATGGTGAACCAAGCCCAACCCTGACAATTCGGTAACCAACCCGGCTCGGGCAAATGGTTAACCAAGCCGGCCGGGCAAATCGTTAACCGGCCCGGCAGTCCCGACAATTCGACAATCAACCCGCTGAGGACAAACCCTTCGCCCTCAATAACAACTAGTTCTTGCCCCGCCGTCAAAATGTCCCGGCCGATGTTCATCAGAAACTCCTTGCTGGCCCATGGGCCCCCCTCCATACCTTAAGAGAGTCATAGTTACTCCCGCCGTTTACCCGCGCCGCACTGAATTTCGTCAAGTTGGGTCTGGCAAGCCGCTAACCCGGCCGGCCGGGCCTGACAACGCTCTAGAAACCCGGAACAGGCAGTTTCGTGAACCAACCGCGCACGCTCCTGACAATGCGTTAGCCAACCCTGCTCGGGCAAATCGTTAATCAAGCCCAACCCTGAAACTGCGTTAACCAACCCGGCCATGGCAATTCATTAACCAACCCGGCTCGGACAAATGGTTAACCAAGCCCAACCCTGACAATTCGGTAACCAACCCGGCTCGGGCAAATGGTTAACCAAGCCGGCCGGGCAAATCGCTAACCGGCCCGGCAGTCCCGACAATTCGACAATCAACCAGCTGAGGACAAACCCTTCGCCCTCAATAACAACTAGTTCTTGCCCCGCCGTCAAAATGTCCCGGCCGATGTTCATCAGAAACTCCTTGCTGGCCCATGGGCCCCCCTCCATCCTTAAGA
>NW_027277093.1:30000-31866 GCF_030028105.1 Mobula birostris
TCTTGGTACACACAATGCCTCTTTGCTTTTCGGATCGATATAAAGCTTTTGCCACCGTCGGTCTGCCGGCCGCCGCCCGCGGTCCGCGCTCAGACTCTGTCTGTCCGCAGCCCCCGCTGCGTTCTTGGACTTTGTCATTTTTTTCGGAAATAGCGAAAAAAAGCTTTTATCATTGTAAGTCGGAGCTCGCCCGGCCTCCCGCTTACTGAGTCACAATTGAGTAAGGCTCACTTAGAACTCTGCACTGTGTCAACCGTACCACTAGTCACCCTGCTAAGTGTGTCTGGAAAACGTGTTCCCGTAAATCTCCGGGAACCCCGCCAATCCCCCCGTACAGAAATTGCATGTGTCAAGTCGGCGGGATGCCTCCCGGAAGTCCTGCCGGGAAGGTCGCACTCTGGCCCCGCCAGGCGGGGCAAATCCGACCCCCATAGTGACTTCCGGGCCTAACTCGTTAACCAGAGCCGCGACAGACCGTGCAACAATGACATGTGTCAAACCGGCGGCACGACGCCCGGAGCTCATGCCGGTCGCGGGGGACCTCGGGCCCGCCCGACGGGGCAGATCCGACCTTCACAGGCTTCCGACGGCAATTGGTTAACCGGCGTGGCGCCGAGGGCACGCGGCTGGCTCGGCGGGCGGCCCTCCGGTAGTGCCGCCGTCGATCGGCCGCCTCGGTCGGCAGGAGGGCCCCGAAGTCGCCTTCATTCTGACTTCCGAGTCGGGACTTAGATTACTTTCGACTCTTCAGCCAAGGTCTCGGATCGACGGCGGGACCTGCGGTTGTCCCTCCGAAAATGCCGCCGCTCGGCCGGCACGGCCCGCCGAATACGTCCCCTTACTGGCTCCCGCCTCGGGACTTTGTCAGAAATTCATTCGGGCAAGGTTTCCATTCGGCGGCCGGAGCACCGGTAGTCATACGGAAAATGCCGCCCCTCGGCCGGCATGGGCCTGCGAATAGGTCCCGCTGACAGACTTCCGCAATTGGGTATTTGTCCGAAAATCCATACCGGCAATCTTCGGAATCGTGCGGAAAAGCTGCCGCGTGGCCCGGGTTAACCAATTGGGGAGGCCGGTGCCATCTACCGAATACTTCAACAACTCGTGAAAACGGCCTCCCTATATATCTGCAGGAACCCCGCCAATGCCCCCGTACAGAAATTGCATGTGTCAAAGGGGCGGCCGAATCTGACCCCGGCGGCCGAGCCTCTGGAACTCCGGGTCGGCCTCGGCCGGCAAATCCGACCCCCATCCAGACTTCCGGAGCGGACTTGGTTAACGAATTGCCACCGGGCAAATGGTTAACCGACAGATCTTGGAGGCTCGTTACCCAAGCCATCCCCCGCCGGTGCGAAAAGTTAACAATCAGCGGGCGGGCAATTCGTGAACCGACCGGGACCGGGCAATTCGTTAACCATTCGGAACCGGGCAATTCGTTAACCAACCTTGTCCTGGCAATGAGTGCACCAACCCGGCCGGACAATTCGTTAACCAAGCTGGCTCTGGCAATTCGTTAACCAACCTGGCCGGGACAATTCGTTAACCAACCCGGCCGGACAATTCGTTAACCAAGCTGGCTCTGGCAATTCGTTAACCTACCCGGCCATGGCAATTCGTTAACCAACCTGACCCTGACAATTCGGTAACCAACCCTGTCCTGGCAATGAGTGCACCAGCCCGGCCGGACAATTCGGTAACCAACCAGACCCTGGCAATTCGTTAACCAACCAGGACGGGCAATTCGTCAACCAACCCTGTCCTGGCAATGAGTGCACCAACCCGGCCGGACAATTCGGTAACCAACCAGACCCTGGCAATTCGTTAACCAACCAGGACGGGCAATTCGTCAACCAACCCTGTCCTGGC
>NW_027277094.1:0-31844 GCF_030028105.1 Mobula birostris
GGGCAGATGATTCAGGGCAGGAGTTTTAGGGCACGTGATTCAGGGCATGAGTTTCAGGCATGAGTTTCAGTGCAGGAGTTTCAGGGCATGAGATTCAGGGCATGAGTTTCAGGGCATGAGATTCAGGGCAGGTATTTCAGGGCATGTAATTCAGGGCATGAGTTTCTGGGCAGATGATTCAGGGCAGAAGTTTTAGGGCATGTGATTCAGGGCATGAGTTTCAGTGCATGAGTTTCAGGGCATGAGATTCAGGGCTTGAGTTTCAGGGCATGAGGTTCAGGGCATGAGTTTCAGGGCATGAGATTCAGGGCATGTGTTTCAGTGCAGGAACTTGAGGGCATGAGATTCAGTTCACGATTTTCAGAACATGAGATTCAGGGCATGGGATTCAGGGCATGATTTTCAGGGCAGGAGATTCAGGGCATGTGTTTCAGTGCAGGAGTTTCAGGGCATGAGATTCAGGGCATGAGATGCAGGGCATGAGATTCAGGGCATGAGTTTCAGGGCATGAGATTCAGGGCAGGTATTTCAGGGCATGTAATTCAGGGCATGAGTTTCTGGGCAGATGATTCAGGGCAGAAGTTTTAGGGCATGTGATTCAGGGCATGAGTTTCAGTGCATGAGTTTCAGGGCAGGAGTTTCAGGGAATGTGATTTAGGGCATGAGTTTCAGGGCATGAGATTCAGGGCTTGAGTTTCAGGGCATGAGGTTCAGGGCATGAGTTTCAGTGCAGGAACTTGAGGGCATGAGATTCAGTTCACGAGTTTCAGAGCATGAGATTCAGGGCATGAGATTCAGGGCATGATTTTCAGGGCAGGAGATTGAGGGCATGTGTTTCAGTGCAGGAGTTTCAGGGCATGAGATTCAGCGCATGAGATTCGGGGCATGAGTTTCAGGGCATGAGTTTCAGGGCATGAGTTTCAGGGCAGGAGTTTCAGGGCATGAGATTCAGTGCACGAGTTTCAGTGCATGAGATTCAGGGCATGAGATTCAGGGCATGATTTTCAGGGCAGGAGTTTCAGGGTATGTGATTTAGGGCATGAGTTTCAGGGCATGAGATTCAGGGCTTGAGTTTCAGGGCAGGAGATTCAGGGCAGCTGTTTCACTGCAGGAGTTTCAGGGCATAAGTTTCAGGACATGAGTTCCAGGGAATGAGATTCAGGACATGAGTTTCAGGGCATGAGTTTCAGTGCAGGAACTTGAGGGCATGAGATTCAGGGCATGAGTTTCAGGACAGGAGATTCAGGGCATGAGTTTCATGGCATGAGTTTCAGGGCATGAGTTTCAGGGCAGGAGTTTCAGGGCATGGAATTCAGGGCGTGAGTTTCAGGATATGAGATTCATGGCATGAGTTTCAGTGCAGGAGTTTCAGGGCATGAGATTCAGTGCATGAGTTTCAGGGCATGAGATTCAGGACAGGAGTTTCAAGGCATGAGATTCAGGGCATGAGGTTCAGTGCATGAGATTGAGGGCAGAAGTTTCAAGGCATGAGATTCAGGGCATGAGTTTCAGTGCATGAGTTTGAGGGCAGGAGTTTCAGGGCATGAGATTCAGGGCATGAGTTTCAGGGCATGAGATTCAGGGCAGGTATTTCAGGGCATGCGTTTCTGGGCAGATGATTCAGGGCAGGAGTTTAGGGCATGTGATTCAGGGCATGAGATTCAGGGCATGAGTTTCAGGGCATGAGATTCAGGGCAGGTATTTCAGGGCATGTAATTCAGGGCATGCGTTTCTGGGCAGATGATTCAGGGCAGGAGTTTAGGGCATGTGATTCAGGGCATGAGTTTCAGTGCATGAGTTTCAGGGCAGGAGTTTCAGGGTATGTGATTTAGGGCATTAGTTTCAGGGCATGAGATTCAGGGCTTGAGTTTCAGGGCATGAGGTTCAGGGCATGAGATTCAGGGCATGAGTTTCAGTGCAGGAACTTGAGGGCATGAAATTCAGTGCACGAGTTTCAGAGCATGAGATTCAGGGCATGACATTCAGGGCATGATTTTCAGGGCAGGAGATGCAGGGCAGGTGTTTCAGTGCAGGAGTTTCAGGGAATGAGATTCAGGGCATGAGATTCAGGGCATGAGTTTCAGGGCAAGAGTTTCAGGGCAGGAGTTTCAGGGCATGTGATTCAGGGCGTGAGTTTCAGGATATGAGATTCATGGCATGAGTTTCAGTGCAGGGGTTTCAGGGCATGAGATTCAGCGCATGAGTTTCAGTGCATGAGTTTGAGGGCAGGAGTTTCAAGGCATGAGATTCAGGGCATGAGTTTCAGTGCATGAGTTTGAGGGCAGGAGTTTCAGGGCATGAGATTCAGGGCATGAGTTTCAGGGCATGAGATTCAGGGCAGGTATTTCAGGGCATGCAATTCAGGGCATGAGTTTCTGGGCAGATGATTCAGGGCAGAAGTTTTAGGGCATGTGATTCAGGGCATGAGTTTCAGTGCATGAGTTTCAGGGCAGGAGTTTCAGGGAATGTGATTTAGGGCATAAGTTTCAGGGCATGAGATTCAGGGCTTGAGTTTCAGGGCATGAGGTTCAGGGCATGAGTTTCAGTGCTGGAACTTGAGGGCATGAGATTCAGGGCATGTGTTTCAGTGCAGGAGTTTCAGGGCATGAGATTCAGCGCATGAGATTCGGGGCATGAGTTTCAGGCATGAGTTTCAGGGCATGAGTTTCAGGGCAGGAGTTTCAGGGCATGAGATTCAGTGCACGAGTTTCAGTGCATGAGATTCAGGGCATGAGATTCAGGGCATGATTTTCAGGGCAGGAGTTTCAGGGTATGTGATTTAGGGCATGAGTTTCAGGGCATGAGATTCAGGGCTTGAGTTTCAGGGCAGGAGATTCAGGGCAGCTGTTTCACTGCAGGAGTTTCAGGGCATAAGTTTCAGGACATGAGTTCCAGGGAATGAGATTCAGGACATGAGTTTCAGGGCATGAGTTTCAGTGCAGGAACTTGAGGGCATGAGATTCAGGGCATGAGTTTCAGGACAGGAGATTCAGGGCATGAGTTTCATGGCATGAGTTTCAGGGCATGAGTTTCAGGGCAGGAGTTTCAGGGCATGGAATTCAGGGCGTGAGTTTCAGGATATGAGATTCATGGCATGAGTTTCAGTGCAGGAGTTTCAGGGCATGAGATTCAGTGCATGAGTTTCAGGGCATGAGATTCAGGACAGGAGTTTCAAGGCATGAGATTCAGGGCATGAGGTTCAGTGCATGAGATTGAGGGCAGAAGTTTCAAGGCATGAGATTCAGGGCATGAGTTTCAGTGCATGAGTTTGAGGGCAGGAGTTTCAGGGCATGAGATTCAGGGCATGAGTTTCAGGGCATGAGATTCAGGGCAGGTATTTCAGGGCATGCGTTTCTGGGCAGATGATTCAGGGCAGGAGTTTAGGGCATGTGATTCAGGGCATGAGATTCAGGGCATGAGTTTCAGGGCATGAGATTCAGGGCAGGTATTTCAGGGCATGTAATTCAGGCATGCGTTTCTGGGCAGATGATTCAGGGCAGGAGTTTAGGGCATGTGATTCAGGGCATGAGTTTCAGTGCATGAGTTTCAGGGCAGGAGTTTCAGGGTATGTGATTTAGGGCATTAGTTTCAGGGCATGAGATTCAGGGCTTGAGTTTCAGGGCATGAGGTTCAGGGCATGAGATTCAGGGCATGAGTTTCAGTGCAGGAACTTGAGGGCATGAAATTCAGTGCACGAGTTTCAGAGCATGAGATTCAGGGCATGACATTCAGGGCATGATTTTCAGGGCAGGAGATGCAGGGCAGGTGTTTCAGTGCAGGAGTTTCAGGGAATGAGATTCAGGGCATGAGATTCAGGGCATGAGTTTCAGGGCATGAGTTTCAGGGCAGGAGTTTCAGGGCATGTGATTCAGGGCGTGAGTTTCAGGATATGAGATTCATGGCATGAGTTTCAGTGCAGGGGTTTCAGGGCATGAGATTCAGCGCATGAGTTTCAGTGCATGAGTTTGAGTGCAGGAGTTTCAAGGCATGAGATTCAGGGCATGAGTTTCAGTGCATGAGTTTGAGGGCAGGAGTTTCAGGGCATGAGATTCAGGGCATGAGTTTCAGGGCATGAGATTCAGGGCAGGTATTTCAGGGCATGCAATTCAGGGCATGAGTTTCTGGGCAGATGATTCAGGGCAGGAGTTTTAGAGCATGTGATTCAGGGCAAGAGTTTCAGTGCATGAGTTTCAGGGCAGGAGTTTCAGGGAATGTGATTTAGGGCATGAGTTTCAGGGCATGAGATTCAGGGCATGAGTTTCAGGGCATGAGATTCAGGGCAGGTATTTCAGGGCATGTAATTCAGGGCATGAGTTTCTGGGCAGATTATTCAGGGCAGAAGTTTTAGGGCATGTGATTCAGGGCATGAGTTTCAGGGCATGAGATTCAGGGCTTGAGTTTCAGGGCATGAGGTTCAGGGCATGAGTTTAAGGGCATGAGTTTCAGGGCATAAGTTTCAGGACATGAGTTCCAGGGAATGAGATTCAGGACATGAGTTTCAGGGCATGAGTTTCAGTGCAGGAACTTGAGGGCATGAGATTCAGGGCATGAGTTTCAGGACAGGAGATTCAGGGCATGAGTTTCAGGGCATGAGTTTCAGGGCAGGAGTTTCAGGGCATGTAATTCAGGGCGTGAGTTTCAGGATATGAGATTCATGGCATGAGTTTCAGTGCAGGAGTTTCAGGGCATGAGATTCAGGGCATGAGTTTCAGGGCATGAGATTCAGGACAGGAGTTTCAAGGCATGAGATTCAGGGCATGAGTTTCAGTGCATGAGATTGAGGGCAGAAGTTTCAAGGCATGAGATTCAGGCCATGAGTTTCAGTGCATGAGTTTGAAGGCAGGAGTTTCAGGGCATGAGATTCAGGGCATGAGTTTCAGGGCATGAGATTCAGGGCAGGTATTTCAGGGCATGTAATTCAGGGCATGAGTTTCTGGGCAGATGATTCAGGGCAGGAGTTTAGGGCATGTGATTCAGGGCATGAGTTTCAGTGCATGAGTTTCAGGGCAGGAGTTTCAGGGTATGTGATTTAGGGCATGAGTTTCATGGCATGAGATTCAGGGCTTGAGTTTCAGGGCATGAGGTTCAGGGCATGAGTTTCAGTGCAGGAACTTGAGGGTATGAAGTTCAGTGCACGAGTTTCAGAGCATGAGATTCAGGGCATGACATTCAGGGCATGATTTTCAGGGCAGGAGATGCAGGGCAGGTGTTTCAGGGCATGAGATTCAGGGCAGGTATTTCAGGGCATATAATTCAGGGCATGAGTTTCTGGGCAGAAAATTCAGGGCAGGAGTTTTAGGGCACGTGATTCAGGGCATGAGTTTCAGTGCATGAGTTTCAGTGCAGGAGTTTCAAGGGCATGAGATTCAGGGCATGAGTTTCAGGGAATGTGATTTAGGGCATGAGTTTCAGGGTATGAGATTCAGGACATGAGTTTCAGGGCATGAGGTTCAGGGCATGAGTTTCAGGGCATGAGATTCAGGGCAGGTATTTCAGGGCATGTAATTCAGGGCATGAGTTTCTGGGCAGATGATTCAGGGCAGGAGTTTTAGGACACGTGATTCAGGGCATGAGTTTCAGTGCATGAGTTTCAGTGCAGGAGTTTCAGGGCATGAGGTTCAGGGCATGAGATTCAGGGCATGAGTTTCAGTGCAGGAACTTGAGGGCATGAAATTCAGTGCACGAGTTTCAGAGCATGAGATTCAGGGCATGACATTCAGGGCATGATTTTCAGGGCAGGAGATGCAGGGCAGGTGTTTCAGTGCAGGAGTTTCAGGGAATGAGATTCAGGGCATGAGATTCAGGGCATGAGTTTCAGGGCATGAGTTTCAGGGCAGGAGTTTCAGGGCATGTGATTCAGGGCGTGAGTTTCAGGATATGAGATTCATGGCATGAGTTTCAGTGCAGGGGTTTCAGGGCATGAGATTCAGCGCATGAGTTTCAGTGCATGAGTTTGAGGGCAGGAGTTTCAAGGCATGAGATTCAGGGCATGAGTTTCAGTGCATGAGTTTCAGGGCATGAGATTCAGGGCAGGTATTTCAGGGCATGTAATTCAGGGCATGCGTTTCTGGGCAGATGATTCAGGGCAGGAGTTTAGGGCATGTGATTCAGGGCATGAGTTTCAGTGCATGAGTTTCAGGGCAGGAGTTTCAGGGTATGTGATTTAGGGCATTAGTTTCAGGGCATGAGATTCAGGGCTTGAGTTTCAGGGCATGAGGTTCAGGGCATGAGATTCAGGGCATGAGTTTCAGTGCAGGAACTTGAGGGCATGAAATTCAGTGCACGAGTTTCAGAGCATGAGATTCAGGGCATGACATTCAGGGCATGATTTTCAGGGCAGGAGATGCAGGGCAGGTGTTTCAGTGCAGGAGTTTCAGGGAATGAGATTCAGGGCATGAGATTCAGGGCATGAGTTTCAGGGCATGAGTTTCAGGGCAGGAGTTTCAGGGCATGTGATTCAGGGCGTGAGTTTCAGGATATGAGATTCATGGCATGAGTTTCAGTGCAGGGGTTTCAGGGCATGAGATTCAGCGCATGAGTTTCAGTGCATGAGTTTGAGGGCAGGAGTTTCAAGGCATGAGATTCAGGGCATGAGTTTCAGTGCATGAGTTTGAGGGCAGGAGTTTCAGGGCATGAGATTCAGGGCATGAGTTTCAGGGCATGAGATTCAGGGTAGGTATTTCAGGGCATGCAATTCAGGGCATGAGTTTCTGGGCAGATGATTCAGGGCAGGAGTTTTAGAGCATGTGATTCAGGGCAAGAGTTTCAGTGCATGAGTTTCAGGGCAGGAGTTTCAGGGAATGTGATTTAGGGCATGAGTTTCAGGGTATGAGATTCAGGACTTGAGTTTCAGGGCATGAGATTCAGGGCATGAGTTTCAGGGCAAGAGTTTCAGTGCATGAGTTTCAGGGCAGGAGTTTCAGGGAATGTGATTTAGGGCATGAGTTTCAGGGTATAAGATTCAGGACTTGAGTTTCAGGGCATGAGGTTCAGGGCATGAGTTTCGGGGCATGAGATTCAGGGCAGGTATTTCAGGGCATGCAATTTAGGGCATGAGTTTCTGGGCAGATGATTCAGGGCAGGAGTTTTAGGGCACGTGATTCAGGGCATGAGTTTCAGGGCATGAGTTTCAGTGCAGGAGTTTCAGGGCATGAGATTCAGGGCATGAGTTTCAGGGCATGAGATTCAGGGCAGGTATTTCAGGGCATGTAATTCAGGGCATGAGTTTCTGGGCAGATGATTCAGGGCAGAAGTTTTAGGGCATGTGATTCAGGGCATGAGTTTCAGTGCATGAGTTTCAGGGCATGAGATTCAGGGCTTGAGTTTCAGGGCATGAGGTTCAGGGCATGAGTTTCAGGGCATGAGATTCAGGGCATGTGTTTCAGTGCAGGAACTTGAGGGCATGAGATTCAGTTCACGATTTTCAGAACATGAGATTGAGGGCATGGGATTCAGGGCATGATTTTCAGGGCAGGAGATTCAGGGCATGTGTTTCAGTGCAGGAGTTTCAGGGCATGAGATTCAGGGCATGAGATGCAGGGCATGAGATTCAGGGCATGAGTTTCAGGGCATGAGATTCAGGGCAGGTATTTCAGGGCATGTAATTCAGGGCACGAGTTTCTGGGCAGATGATTCAGGGCAGAAGTTTTAGGGCATGTGATTCAGGGCATGAGTTTCAGTGCATGAGTTTCAGGGCAGGAGTTTCAGGGAATGTGATTTAGGGCATGAGTTTCAGGGCATGAGATTCAGGGCTTGAGTTTCAGGGCATGAGGTTCAGGGCATGAGTTTCAGTGCAGGAACTTGAGGGCATGAGATTCAGTTCACGAGTTTCAGAGCATGAGATTCAGGGCATGAGATTCAGGGCATGATTTTCAGGGCAGGAGATTCAGGGCATGTGTTTCAGTGCAGGAGTTTCAGGGCATGAGATTCAGCGCATGAGATTCGGGGCATGAGTTTCAGGGCATGAGTTTCAGGGCATGAGTTTCAGGGCAGGAGTTTCAGGGCATGAGATTCAGTGCACGAGTTTCAGTGCATGAGATTCAGGGCATGAGATTCAGGGCATGATTTTCAGGGCAGGAGTTTCAGGGTATGTGATTTAGGGCATGAGTTTCAGGGCATGAGATTCAGGGCTTGAGTTTCAGGGCAGGAGATTCAGGGCAGCTGTTTCACTGCAGGAGTTTCAGGGCATAAGTTTCAGGACATGAGTTCCAGGGAATGAGATTCAGGACATGAGTTTCAGGGCATGAGTTTCAGTGCAGGAACTTGAGGGCATGAGATTCAGGGCATGAGTTTCAGGACAGGAGATTCAGGGCATGAGTTTCATGGCATGAGTTTCAGGGCATGAGTTTCAGGGCAGGAGTTTCAGGGCATGGAATTCAGGGCGTGAGTTTCAGGATATGAGATTCATGGCATGAGTTTCAGTGCAGGAGTTTCAGGGCATGAGATTCAGTGCATGAGTTTCAGGGCATGAGATTCAGGACAGGAGTTTCAAGGCATGAGATTCAGGGCATGAGGTTCAGTGCAT
This sequence comes from Mobula birostris, assembly GCF_030028105.1. Classification (NCBI taxonomy): domain Eukaryota; kingdom Metazoa; phylum Chordata; class Chondrichthyes; order Myliobatiformes; family Myliobatidae; genus Mobula; species Mobula birostris. The sequence goes on from NW_027277094.1 coordinate 8,525, forward strand.
GAGATTGAGGGCAGAAGTTTCAAGGCATGAGATTCAGGGCATGAGTTTCAGTGCATGAGTTTGAGGGCAGGAGTTTCAGGGCATGAGATTCAGGGCATGAGTTTCAGGGCATGAGATTCAGGGCAGGTATTTCAGGGCATGCGTTTCTGGGCAGATGATTCAGGGCAGGAGTTTAGGGCATGTGATTCAGGGCATGAGATTCAGGGCATGAGTTTCAGGGCATGAGATTCAGGGCAGGTATTTCAGGGCATGTAATTCAGGGCATGCGTTTCTGTGCAGATGATTCAGGGCAGGAGTTTAGGGCATGTGATTCAGGGCATGAGTTTCAGTGCATGAGTTTCAGGGCAGGAGTTTCAGGGTATGTGATTTAGGGCATTAGTTTCAGGGCATGAGATTCAGGGCTTGAGTTTCAGGGCATGAGGTTCAGGGCATGAGATTCAGGGCATGAGTTTCAGTGCAGGAACTTGAGGGCATGAAATTCAGTGCACGAGTTTCAGAGCATGAGATTCAGGGCATGACATTCAGGGCATGATTTTCAGGGCAGGAGATGCAGGGCAGGTGTTTCAGTGCAGGAGTTTCAGGGAATGAGATTCAGGGCATGAGATTCAGGGCATGAGTTTCAGGGCATGAGTTTCAGGGCAGGAGTTTCAGGGCATGTGATTCAGGGCGTGAGTTTCAGGATATGAGATTCATGGCATGAGTTTCAGTGCAGGGGTTTCAGGGCATGAGATTCAGCGCATGAGTTTCAGTGCATGAGTTTGAGGGCAGGAGTTTCAAGGCATGAGATTCAGGGCATGAGTTTCAGTGCATGAGTTTGAGGGCAGGAGTTTCAGGGCATGAGATTCAGGGCATGAGTTTCAGGGCATGAGATTCAGGGCAGGTATTTCAGGGCATGCAATTCAGGGCATGAGTTTCTGGGCAGATGATTCAGGGCAGAAGTTTTAGGGCATGTGATTCAGGGCATGAGTTTCAGTGCATGAGTTTCAGGGCAGGAGTTTCAGGGAATGTGATTTAGGGCATAAGTTTCAGGGCATGAGATTCAGGGCTTGAGTTTCAGGGCATGAGGTTCAGGGCATGAGTTTCAGTGCTGGAACTTGAGGGCATGAGATTCAGTTCACGAGTTTCAGAGCATGAGATTCAGGGCATGAGATTCAGGGCATGATTTTCAGGGCAGGAGATTCAGGGCATGTGTTTCAGTGCAGGAGTTTCAGGGCATGAGATTCAGCGCATGAGATTCGGGGCATGAGTTTCAGGGCATGAGTTTCAGGGCATGAGTTTCAGGGCAGGAGTTTCAGGGCATGAGATTCAGTGCACGAGTTTCAGTGCATGAGATTCAGGGCATGAGATTCAGGGCATGATTTTCAGGGCAGGAGTTTCAGGGTATGTGATTTAGGGCATGAGTTTCAGGGCATGAGTTTCAGTGCAGGAACTTGAGGGCATGAGATTCAGGGCATGAGTTTCAGGACAGGAGATTCAGGCATGAGTTTCATGGCATGAGTTTCAGGGCATGAGTTTCAGGGCAGGAGTTTCAGGGCATGGAATTCAGGGCGTGAGTTTCAGGATATGAGATTCATGGCATGAGTTTCAGTGCAGGAGTTTCAGGGCATGAGATTCAGTGCATGAGTTTCAGGGCATGAGATTCAGGACAGGAGTTTCAAGGCATGAGATTCAGGGCATGAGGTTCAGTGCATGAGATTGAGGGCAGAAGTTTCAAGGCATGAGATTCAGGGCATGAGTTTCAGTGCATGAGTTTGAGGGCAGGAGTTTCAGGGCATGAGATTCAGGGCATGAGTTTCAGGGCATGAGATTCAGGGCAGGTATTTCAGGGCATGCGTTTCTGGGCAGATGATTCAGGGCAGGAGTTTAGGGCATGTGATTCAGGGCATGAGATTCAGGGCATGAGTTTCAGGGCATGAGATTCAGGGCAGGTATTTCAGGGCATGTAATTCAGGGCATGCGTTTCTGGGCAGATGATTCAGGGCAGGAGTTTAGGGCATGTGATTCAGGGCATGAGTTTCAGTGCATGAGTTTCAGGGCAGGAGTTTCAGTGCATGAGATTGAGGGCAGAAGTATCAAAGCATGAGATTCAGGGCAGGAGTTTCAGTGCATGAGTTTGAGGGCAGGAGTTCCAGGGAATGAGATTCAGGACATGAGTTTCAGGGCATGAGTTTCAGTGCAGGAACTTGAGGGCATGAGATTCAGGGCATGAGTTTCAGGACAGGAGATTCAGGGCATGAGTTTCAGGGCATGAGTTTCAGGGCAGGAGTTTCAGGGCATGTAATTCAGGGCGTGAGTTTCAGGATATGAGATTCATGGCATGAGTTTCAGTGCAGGAGTTTCAGGGCATGAGATTCAGGGCATGAGTTTCAGGGCATGAGATTCATGACAGGAGTTTCAAGGCATGAGATTCAGGGCATGAGTTTCAGTGCATGAGATTGAGGGCAGAAGTTTCAAGGCATGAGATTCAGGCCATGAGTTTCAGTGCATGAGTTTGAAGGCAGGAGTTTCAGGGCATGAGATTCAGGGCATGAGTTTCAGGGCATGAGATTCAGGGCAGGTATTTCAGGGCATGTAATTCAGGGCATGAGTTTCTGGGCAGATGATTCAGGGCAGGAGTTTAGGGCATGTGATTCAGGGCATGAGTTTCAGTGCATGAGTTTCAGGGCAGGAGTTTCAGGGTATGTGATTTAGGGCATGAGTTTCATGGCATGAGATTCAGGGCTTGAGTTTCAGGGCATGAGGTTCAGGGCATGAGTTTCAGTGCAGGAACTTGAGGGTATGAAATTCAGTGCACGAGTTTCAGAGCATGAGATTCAGGGCATGACATTCAGGGCATGATTTTCAGGGCAGGAGATGCAGGGCAGGTGTTTCAGGGCATGAGATTCAGGGCAGGTATTTCAGGGCATATAATTCAGGGCATGAGTTTCTGGGCAGAAGATTCAGGGCAGGAGTTTTAGGGCACGTGATTCAGGGCATGAGTTTCAGTGCATGAGTTTCAGTGCAGGAGTTTCAAGGGCATGAGATTCAGGGCATGAGTTTCAGGGAATGTGATTTAGGGCATGAGTTTCAGGGTATGAGATTCAGGACTTGAGTTTCAGGGCATGAGGTTCAGGGCATGAGTTTCAGGGCATGAGATTCAGGGCATGAGTTTCAGGGCATGAGATTCAGGGCAGGTATTTCAGGGCATGTAATTCAGGGCATGAGTTTCTGGGCAGATGATTCAGGGCAGAAGTTTTAGGGCATGTGATTCAGGGCATGAGTTTCAGTGCATGAGTTTCAGGGCATGAGATTCAGGGCTTGAGTTTCAGGGCATGAGGTTCAGGGCATGAGTTTCAGGGTATGAGATTCAGGGCATGAGGTTCAGTGCAGGAACTTGAGGGCATGAGATTCAGTTCACGATTTTCAGAGCATGAGATTCAGGGCAGGTATTTCAGGGCATGTAATTCAGGGCATGAGTTTCTGGGCAGATGATTCAGGGCAGAAGTTTTAGGGCATGTGATTCAGGGCATGAGTTTCAGTGCATGAGTTTCAGGGCAGGAGTTTCAGGGAATGTGATTTAGGGCATGAGTTTCAGGGCATGAGATTCAGGGCATGAGTTTCAGTGCATGAGATTGAGGGCAGAAGTATCAAAGCATGAGATTCAGGGCAGGAGTTTCAGTGCATGAGTTTGAGGGCAGGAGTTTCAGGGCATGAGATTCAGTGCATGAGTTTCAGGGCATGAGATTCAGGGCAGGTATTTCAGGGCATGTAATTCAGGGCATGAGTTTCTGGGCAGATGATTCAGGGCAGGAGTTTAGGGCATGTGATTCAGGGCATGAGTTTCAGTGCATGAGTTTCAGGGCAGGAGTTTCAGGGTATGTGATTTAGGGCATGAGTTTCAGGGCATGAGATTCAGGGCTTGAGTTTCAGGGCATGAGGTTCAAGGCATGAGATTCAGGGCATGAGTTTCAGTGCAGGAACTTGAGGGCATGAAATTCAGTGCACGAGTTTCAGAGCATGAGATTCAGGGCATGACATTCAGGGCATGATATTCAGGTCAGGAGATGCAGGGCAGGTGTTTCAGTGCAGGAGTTTCAGGGAATGAGATTCAGGGCATGAGATTCTGTGCATGAGTTTCAGGGCATGAGTTTCAGGGCAGGAGTTTCAGGGCATGTGATTCAGGGCGTGAGTTTCAGGATATGAGATTCATGGCATGAGTTTCAGTGCAGGGGTTTCAGGGCATGAGATTCAGGGCATGATTTTCAGGGCAGGAGTTTCAGGGTATGTGATTTAGGGCATGAGTTTCAGGGCATGAGATTCAGGGCTTGAGTTTCAGGGCAGGAGATTCAGGTCAGCTGTTTCACTGCAGGAGTTTCAGGGCATAAGTTTCAGGACATGAGTTCCAGGGAATGAGATTCAGGACATGAGTTTCAGGGCATGAGTTTCAGTGCAGGAACTTGAGGGCATGAGATTCAGGGCATGAGTTTCAGGACAGGGGATTCAGGGCATGAGTTTCAGGGCATGAGATTCTGGGCATGAGTTTCAGGGCATGAGTTTCAGGGCAGGAGTTTCAGGGCATGTGATTCAAGGCGTGAGTTTCAGGATATGAGATTCATGGCATGAGTTTCAGTGCAGGGGTTTCAGGGCATGAGATTCAGCGCATGAGTTTCAGTGCATGAGTTTGAGGACAGGAGTTTCAAGGCATGAGATTCAGGGCATGAGTTTCAGTGCATGAGTTTGAGGGCAGGAGTTTCAGGGCATGAGATTCAGGGCATGAGTTTCAGGGAATGAGATTCAGGGCAGGTATTTCAGGGCATGTAATTCAGGGCATGAGTTTCTGGGCAGATGATTCAGGGCAGGAGCTTTAGGGCATGTGATTCAGGGCAAGAGTTTCCGTGCATGAGTTTCAGGGCAGGAGTTTCAGGGAATGTGATTTAGGGCATGAGTTTCAGGGTATGAGATTCAGGACTTGAGTTTCAGGGCATGAGGTTCAGGGCATGAGTTTCAGGGCATGAGATTCAGGGCAGGTATTTCAGGGCATCTAATTCAGGGCATGAGTTTCTGGGCAGATGATTCAGGGCAGAAGTTTTAGGGCATGTGATTCAGGGCATGAGTTTCAGTGCATGAGTTTCAGGGCATGAGATTCAGGGCTTGAGTTTCAGGGCATGAGGTTCAGGGCATGAGTTTCAGGGCATGAGATTCAGGGCATGAGTTTCAGTGCAGGAACTTGAGGGTATGAGATTCAGTTCACGATTTTCAGAGCATGAGATTCAGGGCATGAGATTCAGGGCATGATTTTCAGGGCAGGAGATTCAGGGCATGTGTTTCAATGCAGGAGTTTCAGGGCATGAGATTCAGGGCATGAGATGCAGGGCATGAGATTCAGGGCAGGTATTTCAGGGCATGTAATTCAGGGCATGAGTTTCTGGGCAGATGATTCAGGGCAGAAGTTTTAGGGCATGTGATTCAGGGCATGAGTTTCAGTGCATGAGTTTCAGGGCAGGAGTTTCAGGGAATGTGATTTAGGGCATGAGTTTCAGGGCATGAGATTCAGGGCTTGAGTTTCAGGGCATGAGGTTCAGGGCATGAGTTTCAGGGCATGAGATTCAGGGCATGAGTTTCAGTGCAGGAACTTGAGGGCATGTGATTCAGTTCACGAGTTTCAGAGCATGAGATTCAGGGCATGAGATTCAGGACATGATTTTCAGGGCAGGAGATTCAGGGCATGTGTTTCAGTGCAGGAGATTCAGGGCATGAGATTCAGCGCATGAGATTCGGGGCATGAGTTTCAGGGCATGAGTTTCAGGGCATGAGTTTCAGGGCAGGAGTTTCAGGGCATGAGATGCAGTGCACGAGTTTCAGTGTATGAGATTCAGGGCATGAGATTCAGGGCATGATTTTCAGGGCAGGAGTTTCAGGGTATGTGATTTAGGGCATGAGATTCAGGGCATGAGATTCAGGGCATGAGTTTCAGGGCATGAGTTTCAGGGCAGGAGTTTCAGGGCATGTGATTCAGGGCGTGAGTTTCAGGATATGAGATTCATGGCATGAGTTTCAGTGCAGGGGTTTCAGGGCATGAGATTCAGCGCATGAGTTTCAGTGCATGAGTTTGAGGGCAGGAGTTTCAAGGCATGAGATTCAGGGCATGAGTTTCGGTGCATGAGTTTGAGGGCAGGAGTTTCAGGGCATGAGATTCAGGGCATGAGTTTCAGGGCATGAGATTCAGGGCAGGTATTTCAGGGCATGTAATTCAGGGCATGAGTTTCTGGGCAGATGATTCAGGGCAGGAGTTTTAGGGCATGTGATTCAGGGCAAGAGTTTCAGTGCATGAGTTTCAGGGCAGGAGTTTCAGGGAATGTGATTTAGGGCATGAGTTTCAGGGTATAAGATTCAGGACTTGAGTTTCAGGGCATGAGGTTCAGGGCATGAGTTTCGGGGCATGAGATTCAGGGCAGGTATTTCAGGGCATGTAATTTAGGGCATGAGTTTCTTTGCAGATGATTCGGGGCAGGAGTTTTAGGGCACGTGATTCAGGGCATGAGTTTCAGGGCATGAGTTTCAGTGCAGGAGTTTCAGGGCATGAGATTCAGGGCATGAGTTTCAGGGCATGAGATTCAGGGCAGGTATTTCAGGGCATGTAATTCAGGGCATGAGTTTCTGGGCAGATGATTCAGGGCAGAAGTTTTAGGGCATGTGATTCAGGGCATGAGTTTCAGTGCATGAGTTTCAGGGCATGAGATTCAGGGCTTGAGTTTCAGGGCATGAGGTTCAGGGCATGAGTTTCAGGGCATGAGATTCAGGGCATGGGATTCAGGGCATGATTTTCAGGGCAGGAGATTCAGGGCATGTGTTTCAGTGCAGGAGTTTCAGGGCATGAGATTCAGGGCATGAGATGCAGGGCATGAGATTCAGGGCATGAGTTTCAGGGCATGAGATTCAGGGCAGGTATTTCAGGGCATGTAATTCAGGGCATGAGTTTCTGGGCAGATGATTCAGGGCAGAAGTTTTAGGGCATGTGATTCAGGGCATGAGTTTCAGTGCATGAGTTTCAGGGCAGGAGTTTCAGGGAATGTGATTTAGGGCATGAGTTTCAGGGCATGAGATTCAGGGCTTGAGTTTCAGGGCATGAGGTTCAGGGTATGAGTTTCAGGGCATGAGATTCAGGGCATGAGTTTCAGTGCAGGAACTTGAGGGCATGAGATTCAGTTCACGAGTTTCAGAGCATGAGATTCAGGGCATGAGATTCAGGGCATGATTTTCAGGGCAGGAGATTCAGGGCATGTGTTTCAGTGCAGGAGTTTCAGGGCATGAGATTCAGCGCATGAGATTCGGGGCATGAGTTTCAGGGCATGAGTTTCAGGGCATGAGTTTCAGGGCAGGAGTTTCAGGGCATGAGATTCAGTGCACGAGTTTCAGTGCATAAGATTCAGGGCATGAGATTCAGGGCATGATTTTCAGGGCAGGAGTTTCTGGGTATGTGATTTAGGGCATGAGTTTCAGGGCATGAGATTCAGGGCTTGAGTTTCAGGGCAGGAGATTCAGGGCAGCTGTTTCACTGCAGGAGTTTCAGGGCATAAGTTTCAGGACATGAGTTCCAGGGAATGAGATTCAGGACATGAGTTTCAGGGCATGAGTTTCAGTGCAGGAACTTGAGGGCATGAGATTCAGGGCATGAGTTTCAGGACAGTAGATTCAGGGCATGAGTTTCATGGCATGAGTTTCAGGGCATGAGTTTCAGGGCAGGAGTTTCAGGGCATGGAATTCAGGGCGTGAGTTTCAGGATATGAGATTCATGGCATGAGTTTCAGTGCAGGAGTTTCAGGGCATGAGATTCAGTGCATGAGTTTCAGGGCATGAGATTCAGGACAGGAGTTTCAAGGCATGAGATTCAGGGCATGAGTTTCAGTGCATGAGATTGAGGGCAGAAGTTTCAAGGCATGAGATTCAGGGCATGAGTTTCAGTGCATGAGTTTGAGGGCAGGAGCTTCAGGGCATGAGATTCAGGGCATGAGTTTCAGGGCATGAGATTCAGGGCAGGTATTTCAGGGCATGTAATTCAGGGCATGCGTTTCTGGGCAGATGATTCAGGGCAGGAGTTTAGGGCATGTGATTCAGGGCATGAGTTTCAGTGCATGAGTTTCAGGGCAGGAGTTTCAGGGTATGTGATTTAGGGCATGAGTTTCATGGCATGAGATTCAGGGCTTGAGTTTCAGGGCATGAGGTTCAGGGCATGAGTTTCAGTGCAGGAACTTGAGGGTATGAAATTCAGTGCACGAGTTTCAGAGCATGAGATTCAGGGCATGACATTCAGGGCATGATTTTCAGGGCAGGAGATGCAGGGCAGGTATTTCAGTGCAGGAGTTTCAGGGAATGAGATTCAGGGCATGAGATTCAGGGCATGAGTTTCAGGGCATGAGTTTCAGGGCAGGAGTTTCAGGGCATGTGATTCAGGGCGTGAGTTTCAGGATATGAGATTCATGGCATGAGTTTCAGTGCAGGGGTTTCAGGGCATGAGATTCAGCGCATGAGTTTCAGTGCATGAGTTTGAGGGCAGGAGTTTCAAGGCATGAGATTCAGGGCATGAGTTTCAGTGCATGAGTTTGAGGGCAGGAGTTTCAGGGCATGAGATTCAGGGCATGAGTTTCAGGGCATGAGATTCAGGGCAGGTATATCAGGGCATGTAATTCAGGGCATGAGTTTCTGGGCAGATGATTCAGGGCAGGAGCTTTAGGGCATGTGATTCAGGGCAAGAGTTTCAGTGCATGAGATTCAGGGCAGGAGTTTCAGGGAATGTTATTTAGGGCATGAGTTTCAGGGTATGAGATTCAGGACTTGAGTTTCAGGGCATGAGGTTCAGGGCATGTGTGTCAGGGCATGAGATTCAGGGCAGGTATTTCAGGGCATGTAATTCAGGGCATGAGTTTCTGGGCAGATGATTCAGGGCAGAAGTTTTAGGGCATGTGATTCAGGGCATGAGTTTCAGTGCATGAGTTTCAGGGCATGAGATTCAGGGCTTGAGTTTCAGGGCATGAGGTTCAGGGCATGAGTTTCAGGGCATGAGATTCAGGGCATGAGGTTCAGTGCAGGAACTTGAGGGCATGAGATTCAGTTCACGATTTTCAGAGCATGAGATTCAGGGCATGAGATTCATGGCATGATTTTCAGGGCATGAGATTCAGGGCATGAGATGCAGGGCATGAGATTCAGGGCATGAGTTTCAGGGCATGAGATTCAGGGCAGGTATTTCAGGGCATGTAATTCAGGGCATGAGTTTCTGGGCAGATGATTCAGGGCAGAAGTTTTAGGGCATGTGATTCAGGGCATGAGTTTCAGTGCATGAGTTTCAGGGCAGGAGTTTCAGGGAATGTGATTTAGGGCATGAGTTTCAGGGCATGAGATTCAGGGCATGAGTTTCAGTGCATGAGATTGAGGGCAGAAGTTTCAGGGCATGAGATTCAGGGCATGAGTTTCAGGGCATGAGATTCAGGGCAGGTATTTCAGGGCATGTAATTCAGGGCATGAGTTTCTGGGCAGATGATTCAGGGCAGGAGTTTAGGGCATGTGATTCAGGGCATGAGTTTCAGTGCATGACTTTCAGGGCAGGAGTTTCAGGGTATGTGATTTAGGGCATGAGTTTCAGGGCATGAGATTCAGGGCTTGAGTTTCAGGGCATGAGGTTCAGGGCATGAGATTCAGGGCAGGAGTTTCAGGGCATGAGTTTCAGGGCATGAGTTTCAGAGCATGAGATTCAGGGCATGACATTCAGGGCATGATATTCAGGTCAGGAGATGCAGGGCAGGTGTTTCAGTGCAGGAGTTTCAGGGAATGAGATTCAGGGCATGAGATTCTGGGCATGAGTTTCAGGGCATGAGTTTCAGGGCAGGAGTTTCAGGGCATGTGATTCAGGGCGTGAGTTTCAGGATATGAGATTCATGGCATGAGTTTCAGTGCAGGGGTTTCAGGGCATGAGATTCAGCGCATGAGTTTCAGTGCATGAGTTTGAGGGCAGGAGTTTCAAGGCATGAGATTCAGGGCATGAGTTTCAGTGCATGAGTTTGAGGGCAGGAGTTTCAGGGCATGAGATTCAGGGCATGAGTTTCAGGGCATGAGATTCAGGGCAGGTATTTCAGGGCATGTAATTAAGGGCATGAGTTTCTGGGCAGATGATTCAGGGCAGAAGTTTTAGGGCATGTGATTCAGGGCATGAGTTTCAGGGCATGAGCTTCAGGGCTTGAGTTTCAGGGCATGAGGTTCAGGGCATGAGTTTAAGGGCATGAGTTTCAGGGCATAAGTTTCAGGACATGAGTTCCAGGGAATGAGATTCAGGACATGAGTTTCAGGGCATGAGTTTCAGTGCAGGAAGTTGAGGGCATGAGATTTAGGGCATGAGTTTCAGGACAGGAGATTCAGGGCATGAGTTTCAGGGCATGAGATTCAGGGCAGGTATTTCAGGGCATGTAATTCAGGGCAGGAGTTTCAGGGCATGTGATTCAGGGCGTGAGTTTCAGGATATGAGATTCATGGCATGAGTTTCAGTGCAGGGGTTTCAGGGCATGAGATTCAGCGCATGAGTTTCAGTGCATGAGTTTGAGGGCAGGAGTTTCAAGGCATGAGATTCAGGGCATGAGTTTCAGTGCATGAGTTTGAGGGCATGAGTTTCAGGGCAGTAGTTTCAGGGCATGTAATTCAGGGCGTGAGTTTCAGGATATGAGATTCATGGCATGAGTTTGAGGGCAGGAGTTTCAGGGCATGAGATTCAGGGCATGAGTTTCAGGGCTTGAGATTCAGGGCAGGTATTTCAGGGCATGTAATTCAGGGCATGAGTTTCTGGGCAGATGATTCAGGGCAGGAGTTTAGGGCATGTGATTTAGGGCATGAGTTTCAGGGCATGAGATTCAGGGCTTGAGTTTCAGGGCATGAGGTTCAGGGCATGAGATTCAGGGCATGAGTTTCAGTGCAGGAACTTGAGGGCATGAAATTCAGTGCCCGAGTTTCAGAGCATGAGATTCAGGGCATGACATTCAGGGCATGATTTTCAGGGCAGGAGATGCAGGGCAGGTGTTTCAGTGCAGGAGTTTCAGGGAATGAGATTCAGGGCATGAGATTCAGGGCATGAGTTTCAGGGCATGAGTTTCAGGGCAGGAGTTTCAGGGCATGTGATTCAGGGCGTGAGTTTCAGGATATGAGATTCATGGCATGAGTTTCAGTGCAGGGGTTTCAGGGCATGAGATTCAGCGCATGAGTTTCAGTGCATGAGTTTGAGGGCAGGAGTTTCAAGGCATGAGATTCAGGGCATGAGTTTCAGTGCATGAGTTTGAGGGCAGGAGTTTCAGGGCATGAGATTCAGGGCATGAGTTTCAGGGCATGAGATTCAGGGCAGGTATTTCAGGGCATGTAATTCAGGACATGAGTTTCTGGGCAGATGATTCTAGGCAGGAGCTTTAGGGCATGTGATTCAGGGCAAGAGTTTCAGTGCATGAGTTTCAGGGCAGTAGTTTCAGGGAATGTGATTTAGGGGATGAGTTTCAGGGTATGAGATTCAGGACTTGAGTTTCAAGGCATGAGGTTCAGGGCATGAGTTTCAGGGCATGAGATTCAGGGCAGGTATTTCAGGGGATGTAATTCAGGGCATGAGTTTCTGGGCAGATGATTCAGGGCAGGAGTTTTAGGGCACGTGATTCAGGGCATGAGTTTCAGTGCATGAGTTTCAGTGCAGGAGTTTCAGGACATGAGATTCAGGGCATGAGTTTCAGGGCATGAGATTCAGGGCAGGTATTTCAGGGCATGTAATTCAGGGCATGAGTCTCTGGGCAGAAGTTTTAGGGCATGTGATTCAGGGCATGAGTTTCAGTGCATGAGATTCAGGGCATGAGATTCAGGGCTTGAGTTTCAGGGCATGAGGTTCAGGGCATGAGTTTCAGGGCATGAGATTCAGGGCATGAGTTTCAGTGCAGGAACTTGAGGGCATGAGATTCAGTTCACATTTTCAGAGCATGAGATTCAGGGCATGAGATTCAGGGCATGATTTTCAGGGCAGGAGATTCAGGGCATGTGTTTCAGTGCAGGAGTTTCAGGGCATGAGATTCAGGGCATGAGATTCAGGGCATGAGTTTCAGGGCATGAGATTCAGGGCAGGTATTTCAGGGCATGTAATTCAGGGCATGAGTTTCTGGGCAGATGATTCAGGGCAGAAGTTTTAGGGCATGTGATTCAGGGCATGAGTTTCAGTGCATGAGTTTCAGGGCAGGAGTTTCAGGGAATGTGATTTAGGGCATGAGTTTCAGGGCATGAGATTCAGGGCTTGAGTTTCAGGGCATGAGGTTCAGGGCATGAGTTTCAGGGCTTGAGATTCAGGGCATGAGTTTCAGTGCAGGAACTTGAGGGCATGAGATTCAGTTCACCAGTTTCAGAGCCTGAGATTCAGGGCATGAGTTTCAGTGCAGGAACTTGAGGGCATGAGATTCAGTTCACGAGTTTCAGGGCATGAGATTCAGCGCATGAGTTTCAGTGCATTAGTTTGAGGGCAGGAGTTTCAAGGCATGAGATTCAGGGCATGAGTTTCAGTGCATGAGTTTGAGGGCAGGAGTTTCAGGGCATGAGATTCAGGGCATGAGTTTCAGGGCATGAGATTCAGGGCAGGTATTTCAGGGCATGTAATTGAGGGCATGAGTTTCTGGGCAGATGATTCAGGGCAGGAGTTTTAGGGCACGTGATTCAGGGCATGAGTTTCAGTGCAGGAGTTTCAGGGCATGAGATTCAGGGCAGGTATTTCAGGGCATGTAATTCAGGGCATGAGTTTCTGGGCAGATGATTCAGGGCAGAAGTTTTAGGGCATGTGATTCAGGGCATGAGTTTCAGTGCATGAGGTTCAGGGCATGAGTTTCAGGGAATGAGATTCAGGGCATGAGTTTCAGTGCAGGAACTTGAGGGCATGAGATTCAGTTCACGATTTTCAGAGCATGAGATTCAAGGCATGAGATTCAGGGCATGATTTTCAGGGCAGGAGATTCAGGGCATGTGTTTCAGTGCAGGAGTTTCAGGGCATGAGATTCAGGGCATGAGATGCAGGGCATGAGATTCAGCGCATGAGTTTCAGGGCATGAGATTCAGGGCAGGTATTTCAGGGCATGTAATTCAGGGCATGAGTTTCTGGGCAGATGATTCAGGGCAGAAGTTTTAGGGCATGTGATTCAGGGCATGAGTTTCAGTGCATGAGTTTCAGGGCAGGAGTTTCAGGGAATGTGATTTATGGCATGAGTTTCGGGGCATGAGATTCAGGGCATGAGTTTCAGTGCATGAGATTGAGGGCAGAAGTTTCAAGGCATGAGATTCAGGGCATGAGTTTCAGTGCATGAGTTTGAGGGCAGGAGTTTCAGGGCATGAGATTCCGGGCAGGTATTTCAGGACATGTAATTCAGGGCATGAGTTTCTGGGCAGATGATTCAGGGCAGGAGTTTAGGTCATGAGATTCAGGGCATGAGTTTCAGTGCATGAGTTTCAGGGCAGGAGTTTTAGGGTATGTGATTTAGGGCATGAGTTTCAAGGCATGAGATTCAGGGCATGAGTTTCAGTGCATGAGTTTGAGGGCAGGAGCTTCAGGGCATGAGATTCAGGGCATGAGTTTCAGGGCATGAGATTCAGGGCAGGTATTTCAGGGCATGTAATTCAGGGCATGCGTTTCTGGGCAGATGATTCAGGGCAGGAGTTTAGGGCATGTGATTCAGGGCATGAGTTTCAGTGCATGAGTTTCAGGGCAGGAGTTTCAGGGTATGTGATTTAGGGCATGAGTTTCATGGCATGAGATTCAGGGCTTGAGTTTCAGGGCATGAGGTTCAGGGCATGAGTTTCAGTGCAGGAACTTGAGGGTATGAAATTCAGTGCACGAGTTTCAGAGCATGAGATTCAGGGCATGACATTCAGGGCATGATTTTCAGGGCAGGAGATGCAGGGCAGGTATTTCAGTGCAGGAGTTTCAGGGAATGAGATTCAGGGCATGAGATTCAGGGCATGAGTTTCAGGGCATGAGTTTCAGGGCAGGAGTTTCAGGGCATGTGATTCAGGGCGTGAGTTTCAGGATATGAGATTCATGGCATGAGTTTCAGTGCAGGGGTTTCAGGGCATGAGATTCAGCGCATGAGTTTCAGTGCATGAGTTTGAGGGCAGGAGTTTCAAGGCATGAGATTCAGGGCATGAGTTTCAGTGCATGAGTTTGAGGGCAGGAGTTTCAGGGCATGAGATTCAGGGCATGAGTTTCAGGGCATGAGATTCAGGGCAGGTATATCAGGGCATGTAATTCAGGGCATGAGTTTCTGGGCAGATGATTCAGGGCAGGAGCTTTAGGGCATGTGATTCAGGGCAAGAGTTTCAGTGCATGAGATTCAGGGCAGGAGTTTCAGCGAATGTTATTTAGGGCATGAGTTTCAGGGTATGAGATTCAGGACTTGAGTTTCAGGGCATGAGGTTCAGGGCATGTGTGTCAGGGCATGAGATTCAGGGCAGGTATTTCAGGGCATGTAATTCAGGGCATGAGTTTCTGGGCAGATGATTCAGGGCAGAAGTTTTAGGGCATGTGATTCAGGGCATGAGTTTCAGTGCATGAGTTTCAGGGCATGAGATTCAGGGCTTGAGTTTCAGGGCATGAGGTTCAGGGCATGAGTTTCAGGGCATGAGATTCAGGGCATGAGGTTCAGTGCAGAAACTTGAGGGCATGAGATTCAGTTCACGATTTTCAGAGCATGAGATTCAGGGCATGAGATTCATGGCATGATTTTCAGGGCATGAGATTCAGGGCATGAGATGCAGGGCATGAGATTCAGGGCATGAGTTTCAGGGCATGAGATTCAGGGCAGGTATTTCAGGGCATGTAATTCAGGGCATGAGTTTCTGGGCAGATGATTCAGGGCAGAAGTTTTAGGGCATGTGATTCAGGGCATGAGTTTCAGTGCATGAGTTTCAGGGCAGGAGTTTCAGGGAATGTGATTTAGGGCATGAGTTTCAGGGCATGAGATTCAGGGCATGAGTTTCAGTGCATGAGATTGAGGGCAGAAGTTTCAGGGCATGAGATTCAGGGCATGAGTTTCAGGGCATGAGATTCAGGGCAGGTATTTCAGGGCATGTAATTCAGGGCATGAGTTTCTGGGCAGATGATTCAGGGCAGGAGTTTAGGGCATGTGATTCAGGGCATGAGTTTCAGTGCATGACTTTCAGGGCAGGAGTTTCAGGGTATGTGATTTAGGGCATGAGTTTCAGGGCATGAGATTCAGGGCTTGAGTTTCAGGGCATGAGGTTCAGGGCATGAGATTCAGGGCAGGAGTTTCAGGGCATGAGTTTCAGGGCATGAGTTTCAGTGCAGGAACTTGAGGGCATGAAATTCAGTGCACGAGTTTCAGAGCATGAGATTCAGGGCATGACATTCAGGGCATGATATTCAGGTCAGGAGATGCAGGGCAGGTGTTTCAGTGCAGGAGTTTCAGGGAATGAGATTCAGGGCATGAGATTCTGGGCATGAGTTTCAGGGCATGAGTTTCAGGGCAGGAGTTTCAGGGCATGTGATTCAGGGCGTGAGTTTCAGGATATGAGATTCATGGCATGAGTTTCAGTGCAGGGGTTTCAGGGCATGAGATTCAGCGCATGAGTTTCAGTGCATGAGTTTGAGGGCAGGAGTTTCAAGGCATGAGATTCAGGGCATGAGTTTCAGTGCATGAGTTTGAGGGCAGGAGTTTCAGGGCATGAGATTCAGGGCATGAGTTTCAGGGCATGAGATTCAGGGCAGGTATTTCAGGGCATGTAATTCAGGGCATGAGTTTCTGGGCAGATGATTCAGGGCAGAAGTTTTAGGGCATGTGATTCAGGGCATGAGTTTCAGGGCATGAGCTTCAGGGCTTGAGTTTCAGGGCATGAGGTTCAGGGCATGAGTTTAAGGGCATGAGTTTCAGGGCATAAGTTTCAGGACATGAGTTCCAGGGAATGAGATTCAGGACATGAGTTTCAGGGCATGAGTTTCAGTGCAGGAAGTTGAGGGCATGAGATTTAGGGCATGAGTTTCAGGACAGGAGATTCAGGGCATGAGTTTCAGGGCATGAGATTCAGGGCAGGTATTTCAGGGCATGTAATTCAGGGCAGGAGTTTCAGGGCATGTGATTCAGGGCGTGAGTTTCAGGATATGAGATTCATGGCATGAGTTTCAGTGCAGGGGTTTCAGGGCATGAGATTCAGCGCATGAGTTTCAGTGCATGAGTTTGAGGGCAGGAGTTTCAAGGCATGAGATTCAGGGCATGAGTTTCAGTGCATGAGTTTGAGGGCATGAGTTTCAGGGCAGTAGTTTCAGGGCATGTAATTCAGGGCGTGAGTTTCAGGATATGAGATTCATGGCATGAGTTTGAGGGCAGGAGTTTCAGGGCATGAGATTCAGGGCATGAGTTTCAGGGCTTGAGATTCAGGGCAGGTATTTCAGGGCATGTAATTCAGGGCATGAGTTTCTGGGCAGATGATTCAGGGCAGGAGTTTAGGGCATGTGATTTAGGGCATGAGTTTCAGGGCATGAGATTCAGGGCTTGAGTTTCAGGGCATGAGGTTCAGGGCATGAGATTCAGGGCATGAGTTTCAGTGCAGGAACTTGAGGGCATGAAATTCAGTGCCCGAGTTTCAGAGCATGAGATTCAGGGCATGACATTCAGGGCATGATTTTCAGGGCAGGAGATGCAGGGCAGGTGTTTCAGTGCAGGAGTTTCAGGGAATGAGATTCAGGGCATGAGATTCAGGGCATGAGTTTCAGGGCATGAGTTTCAGGGCAGGAGTTTCAGGGCATGTGATTCAGGGCGTGAGTTTCAGGATATGAGATTCATGGCATGAGTTTCAGTGCAGGGGTTTCAGGGCATGAGATTCAGCGCATGAGTTTCAGTGCATGAGTTTGAGGGCAGGAGTTTCAAGGCATGAGATTCAGGGCATGAGTTTCAGTGCATGAGTTTGAGGGCAGGAGTTTCAGGGCATGAGATTCAGGGCATGAGTTTCAGGGCATGAGATTCAGGGCAGGTATTTCAGGGCATGTAATTCAGGACATGAGTTTCTGGGCAGATGATTCTAGGCAGGAGCTTTAGGGCATGTGATTCAGGGCAAGAGTTTCAGTGCATGAGTTTCAGGGCAGTAGTTTCAGGGAATGTGATTTAGGGGATGAGTTTCAGGGTATGAGATTCAGGACTTGAGTTTCAAGGCATGAGGTTCAGGGCATGAGTTTCAGGGCATGAGATTCAGGGCAGGTATTTCAGGGGATGTAATTCAGGGCATGAGTTTCTGGGCAGATGATTCAGGGCAGGAGTTTTAGGGCACGTGATTCAGGGCATGAGTTTCAGTGCATGAGTTTCAGTGCAGGAGTTTCAGGACATGAGATTCAGGGCATGAGTTTCAGGGCATGAGATTCAGGGCAGGTATTTCAGGGCATGTAATTCAGGGCATGAGTCTCTGGGCAGAAGTTTTAGGGCATGTGATTCAGGGCATGAGTTTCAGTGCATGAGATTCAGGGCATGAGATTCAGGGCTTGAGTTTCAGGGCATGAGGTTCAGGGCATGAGTTTCAGGGCATGAGATTCAGGGCATGAGTTTCAGTGCAGGAACTTGAGGGCATGAGATTCAGTTCACATTTTCAGAGCATGAGATTCAGGGCATGAGATTCAGGGCATGATTTTCAGGGCAGGAGATTCAGGGCATGTGTTTCAGTGCAGGAGTTTCAGGGCATGAGATTCAGGGCATGAGATTCAGGGCATGAGTTTCAGGGCATGAGATTCAGGGCAGGTATTTCAGGGCATGTAATTCAGGGCATGAGTTTCTGGGCAGATGATTCAGGGCAGAAGTTTTAGGGCATGTGATTCAGGGCATGAGTTTCAGTGCATGAGTTTCAGGGCAGGAGTTTCAGGGAATGTGATTTAGGGCATGAGT
This sequence comes from Mobula birostris, assembly GCF_030028105.1. Taxonomy (NCBI): domain Eukaryota; kingdom Metazoa; phylum Chordata; class Chondrichthyes; order Myliobatiformes; family Myliobatidae; genus Mobula; species Mobula birostris. The sequence continues at coordinate 26,434 of NW_027277094.1, forward strand.
TTCAGGGCATGAGATTCAGGGCTTGAGTTTCAGGGCATGAGGTTCAGGGCATGAGTTTCAGGGCTTGAGATTCAGGGCATGAGTTTCAGTGCAGGAACTTGAGGGCATGAGATTCAGTTCACCAGTTTCAGAGCCTGAGATTCAGGGCATGAGTTTCAGTGCAGGAACTTGAGGGCATGAGATTCAGTTCACGAGTTTCAGGGCATGAGATTCAGCGCATGAGTTTCAGTGCATTAGTTTGAGGGCAGGAGTTTCAAGGCATGAGATTCAGGGCATGAGTTTCAGTGCATGAGTTTGAGGGCAGGAGTTTCAGGGCATGAGATTCAGGGCATGAGTTTCAGGGCATGAGATTCAGGGCAGGTATTTCAGGGCATGTAATTGAGGGCATGAGTTTCTGGGCAGATGATTCAGGGCAGGAGTTTTAGGGCACGTGATTCAGGGCATGAGTTTCAGTGCAGGAGTTTCAGGGCATGAGATTCAGGGCAGGTATTTCAGGGCATGTAATTCAGGGCATGAGTTTCTGGGCAGATGATTCAGGGCAGAAGTTTTAGGGCATGTGATTCAGGGCATGAGTTTCAGTGCATGAGGTTCAGGGCATGAGTTTCAGGGAATGAGATTCAGGGCATGAGTTTCAGTGCAGGAACTTGAGGGCATGAGATTCAGTTCACGATTTTCAGAGCATGAGATTCAAGGCATGAGATTCAGGGCATGATTTTCAGGGCAGGAGATTCAGGGCATGTGTTTCAGTGCAGGAGTTTCAGGGCATGAGATTCAGGGCATGAGATGCAGGGCATGAGATTCAGCGCATGAGTTTCAGGGCATGAGATTCAGGGCAGGTATTTCAGGGCATGTAATTCAGGGCATGAGTTTCTGGGCAGATGATTCAGGGCAGAAGTTTTAGGGCATGTGATTCAGGGCATGAGTTTCAGTGCATGAGTTTCAGGGCAGGAGTTTCAGGGAATGTGATTTATGGCATGAGTTTCGGGGCATGAGATTCAGGGCATGAGTTTCAGTGCATGAGATTGAGGGCAGAAGTTTCAAGGCATGAGATTCAGGGCATGAGTTTCAGTGCATGAGTTTGAGGGCAGGAGTTTCAGGGCATGAGATTCCGGGCAGGTATTTCAGGACATGTAATTCAGGGCATGAGTTTCTGGGCAGATGATTCAGGGCAGGAGTTTAGGTCATGAGATTCAGGGCATGAGTTTCAGTGCATGAGTTTCAGGGCAGGAGTTTTAGGGTATGTGATTTAGGGCATGAGTTTCATGGCATGAGATTCAGGGCTTGAGTTTCAGGGCATGAGGCTCAGGGCATGAGATTCAGGGCATGAGTTTCAGTGCAGGAACTTGAGGGCATGAAATTCAGTGCACGAGTTTCAGAGCATGAGATTCAGGGCATGACATTCAGGGCATGATTTTCAGGTCAGGAGATGCAGGGCAGGTGTTTCAGTGCAGGAGTTTCAGGGAATGAGATTCAGGGCATGAGATTCAGGGCATGAGTTTCAGGGCATGAGATTCAGGGCAGGAGTTTCAGGGCATGTGATTCAGGGCATGTGATTCAGGGCGTGAGTTTCAGGATATGAGATTCATGGCATGAGTTTCAGTGCAGGGGTTTCAGGGCATGAGATTCAGCGCATGAGTTTCAGTGCATGAGTTTGAGGGCAGGAGTTTCAAGGCATGAGATTCAGGGCATGAGTTTCAGTGCATGAGTTTGAGGGCAGGAGTTTCAGGGCATGAGATTCAGGGAATGAGTTCAGGGCATGAGATTCAGGGCAGGTATTTAAGGGCATGTAATTCAGGGCATGAGTTTTTTGGGCAGATGATTCAGGGCAGAAGTTTTAGGGCATGTGATTCAGGGCATGAGTTTCAGGGCATGAGATTCAGGGCTTGAGTTTCAGGGCATGAGGTTCAGGGCATGAGTTTAAGGGCATGAGTTTCAGGGCATAAGTTTCAGGACATGAGTTCCAGGGAATGAGATTCAGGACATGAGTTTCAGGCATGAGTTTCAGTGCAGGAACTTGAGGGCATGAGATTCAGGGCATGAGTTTCAGGACAGGAGATTCAGGCATGAGTGTACAGGGCATGAGTTCAGGGCATGAGTATCAGGGCAGGAGTTTCAGGGCATGTAATTCAGGGCGTGAGTTTCAGGATATGAGATTCATGGCATGAGTTTCAGTGCAGGAGTTTCAGGGCATGAGATTCAGGGCATGAGTTTCAGGGCATGAGATTCAGGACAGGAGTTTCAAGGCATGAGATTCAGGGCATGAGTTTCAGTGCATGAGATTGAGGGCAGAAGTTTCAAGGCGTGAGATTCAGGGCATGAGTTTCAGTGCATGAGTTTGAGGGCAGGAGTTTCAGGGCATGAGATTCAGGGCATGAGTTTCAGGGCATGAGATTCAGGGCAGGTATTTCAGGGCATGTAATTCAGGGCATGAGTTTCTGGGCAGATGATTCAGGGCAGGAGTTTAGGGCATGTGATTCAGGGCATGAGTTTCAGTGCATGAGTTCAGGCAGGAGTTTCAGGGTATGTGATTTAGGGCATGAGTTTCAGGGCATGAGATTCAGGGCTTGAGTTTCAGGGCATGAGGTTCAGGGCATGAGATTCAGGGCATGAGTTTCAGTGCAGGAACTTGAGGGCATGAAATTCAGTGCACGAGTTTCAGAGCATGAGATTCAGGGCATGACATTCAGGGCATGATTTTCAGGGCAGGAGATGCAGGGCAGGTTTTTCAGTGCAGGAGTTTCAGGAAATGAGATTCAGGGCAATGAGATTCAGGGCAGGAGTTCAGGGCATGTGATCAGGGCGTGAGTTTCAGGATATGAGATTCATGGCATGAGTTTCAGTGCAGGAGTTCAGGGCATGAGATTCAGGGCATGAGTTTCAGGGCATGAGATTCAGGACAGGAGTTTCAAGGCATGAGATTCAGGGCATGAGTTTCAGTGCATGAGATTGAGGGCAGAAGTTTCAAGGCATGAGATTCAGGGCATGAGTTTCAGTGCATGAGTTTGAGGGCAGGAGTTTGAGGGCATGAGATTCAGGGCATGAGTTTCAGGGCATGAGATTCAGGGCAGGTATTTCAGGGCATGTAATTCAGGGCATGAGTTTACTGGGCAGATGATTCAGGGCAGGAGTTAGGGCATGTGATTCAGGGCATGAGTTTCAGTGCATTGAGTTTCAGGGCAGGAGTTTCAGGGCAGGAGTTTCAGGGTATGTGATTATAGGGCATGAGTTTCAGGGCATGAGATTCAGGGCTTGAGTTTCAGGGCATGAGGTTCAGGGCATGAGATTCAGGGCATGAGTTTCAGTGCAGGAACTTGAGGGCATGAAATTCAGTGCACGAGTTTCAGAGCATGAGATTCAGGGCATGACATCAGGGCATGATTTCAGGGCAGGAGATGCAGGGCAGGTGTTTCAGTGCAGGAGTTTCAGGAAATGAGATTCAGGGCATGAGAATGTCAGGGCAGGAGTTTCAGGGCATGTGATTCAGGGCGTGAGTTTCAGGATATGAGATTCATGCATGAGTTTCAGTGCAGGAGTTTCAGGGCATGAGATTCAGGGCATGAATTTCAGGGCATGAGATTCAGGACAGGAGTTTCAAGGCATGAGATTCAGGGCACGAGTTTCAGTGCATGAGATTGAGGGCAGAAGTTTCAAGGCATGAGATTCAGGGCATGAGTTTCAGTGCATGAGTTTGAGGGCAGGAGTTTGAGGGCATGAGATTCTGGGCATGAGTTTCAGGGCATTTGATTCAGGGCAGGTATTTCAGGGCATGTAATTCAGGGCATGAGTTTCTGGGCAGATGATTCAGGGCAGGAGTTTAGGGCATGTGATACAGGGCATGAGTTTCAGTGCATGAGTTTCAGGGCAGGAGTTTCAGGGTATGTGAATTAGGGCATGAGTTTCAGGGCATGAGATTCAGGGCTTGAGTTTCAGGGCATGAGGTTCAGGGCATGAGATTCAGGGCATGAGTTTCAGTGCAGGAACTTGAGGGCATGAAATTCAGTGCACGAGTTTCAGAGCATGAGATTCAGGGCAAGACATTCAGGGCATGGTTTTCAGGGCAGGAGATGCAGGGCAGGTGTTTCAGTGCAGGAGTTTCAGGAATGAGGATTCAGGGCATGAGATTCAGGGCATGACTTTCAGGGCATGCGTTTCAGGGCAGGAGTTTCAGGGCATGTGATTCAGGGCGTGAGTTTCAGGATATGAGATTCATGGCATGAGTTTCAGTGCAGGGGGTTTCAGGCTTGAGATTCAGCGCATGAGTTTCAGTGCATGAGTTTGAGGGCAGGAGTTTCAGGGCATGAGATTCAGGGCATGAGTTTCAGGGCATGAGATTCAGGGCAGGTATTTCAGGGCATGTAATTCAGGGCATGAGATTCTGGGCAGATGATTCAGGGCAGTAGCTTAGGGCATGTGATTCAGGGCAAGAGTTTCAGTGCATGAGTTTCAGGGCAGGAGTTTCAGGGAATGTGATTTAGGGCATGAGTTTCAGGGTATGAGATTCAGGACTTGAGTTTCAGGGCATGAGTTTCTGGGCATGAATATCAGGGCATGAGATTCAGGGCAGGTATTTCAGGGCATGTAATTCAGGGCATGAGTTTCTGGGCAGATGATTCAGGGCAGGAGTTTTAGGGCACGTGATTCAGGGCATGAGTTTCAGTGCATGAGTTTCAGTGCAGGAGTATCAGGGCATGAGATTCAGGGCATGAGTTTCAGGGCATGAGATTCAGGGCAGGTATTTCAGGGCATGTAATTCAGGGCATGAGTTTCTGGGCAGAAGTTTAGGGCATGTGATTCAGGGCATGAGTTCAGGATATGAGATTCATGGCATGAGTTTCAGTGCAGGAGTTGCAGGGCATGAGATTCAGGGCATGAGTTTCAGGGCATGAGATTCAGGACAGGAGTTTCAAGGCATGAGATTCAGGGCATGAGTTTCAGTGCATGAGATTCAGGGCAGGTATTTCAGGGCATGTAATTCAGGGCATGAGTTTCTGGGCAGATGATTCAGGCAGGAGTTTAGGGCATGTGATTCAGGGCATGAGTTTCAGTGCATGAGTTTCAGGCCAGGAGTTTCAGGGTATGTGATTTAGGGCATGAGTTTCAGGGCAGGAGATTCAGGGCTTGAGTTTCAAGGCATGAGATTCAGGGCATGAGTTTCAGTGCATGAGATTGAGGCAGAAGTTTCAAGGCATGAGATTCAGGGCATGAGTTTCAGTGCATGAGTTTGAGGGCAGGAGTTCAGGGCATGAGATTCAGGGCATGAGTTTCAGGGCATGAGATTCAGGGCAGGTATTTCAGGGCATGTAATTCAGGGCATGAGTTTCTGTGCAGATGATTCAGGGCAGGAGTTTAGGGCATGTGATTCAGGGGCATGAGTTTCAGTGCATGAGTTTCAGGGCAGGAGTTTCAGGGTA
>NW_027277095.1:0-31827 GCF_030028105.1 Mobula birostris
CACATATACATACACACATAACACTTAACTTTTGTTTATATTGGCTGAGTTACTATATTATAAGTAGATACCAAAGATACTAATAAAGATAGTGGTTTTAACATTAAAATCTGACAGTGTGAAATCTCTTGCTGCTGGTTTGTTTCTAAAACGTGACAGTTCTTAACATGTGTAACCCTTTCATTCCTGGAATCATCCTTGTGAACCTCCTCTGGACCTCTCTCCAATGCCAGCACATCTTTTCTAAGATGAGGAAATCAAAACTGTTCACAATACTCAATGTGACGCCTCACCAGTGCCTTATAAAGCCTCAGCATCACATCCCTGCTCTTGTATTCAAGACCTCTTGAAATGAATGCTAACATGGCATTTGCCTCCCTCGCCAACCTTTGGGGTGTTCTGCACAAGGACTCCTTGGTCCCCTTGTGTCTCAGATTTTTGGAGTTTCTCCCTATTTAGAAAGTAGGTTGCATATTTATTTCTACTACCAAAGTGCATGATCATGCATTTTCCAACACTGTATTTCATTTGCCACTGTCTTGCTCATTCTCCTAATCCGTCTAAGTCCTTCTGCATCCTGAAACTCGGCCTGAAACGTCGACTGCACCTCTTCCTAGAGATGCTGCCTGGCCTGCTGCGTTCACCAGCAACTTTGATGTGTGTTGTTGTTTGCGTCCTTCTGCATCCTACCTGTTTCCTCAAAACTACCTGCCCCTCCACCGATCTTCACATCATCTGCAAACTTGGCAACAAATCCATTGATTTGATCATCTAAATCATTGATATACACCATAAAAAGAAGCGGTCCCAACACAACCCCTGCGGAACACCACTAGTCACTGGCAGCCAACCGGAAAAGGATCCTCCCTGCCTCCTACCAATCAGCCAATGCTCTAACCGTGTTCATAACTTTCCTGAAATACTGCTACGTCAGACTTTACTTTCTCCCTATTAAATTTCAAGTTGAACACAGTCATATTGTGATTTAAGGGTTCTTTTACCTTAAGCTCCCTAATCACCTCCGGTTCATTACATAGCACCCAATCCAGTATCGCTGATCCCGTTGTAGGGGCAAGCAGCTCTAAAAAGCCAACTCTTAGGCATTCAACAAACTCACTCTCTTGAGATCCATTACCAACCTGATTTTCCCAATCGACCTGGTTGTTAAAATCTCCCATGACCTGGGGTGGGGGGTACCGCTCCCGTAAGTCCCCCAATGTCCCCATCGCGACCGCGTGCTCCCTCTCCAAGGGCAGTCGGCCACGAACTTATCCCCGGGAAAGGGGCAGGCAGTCGGCCCTGACAACGCCCTCCACTTTCGGCTGCCTAGACCCGTGAATGGCCACCTTAGCCGGGACCAGGACCAAGCCCACCAGGAGATTCTCCTCGCCTGTATAGGAAGAGCGCCGAATTAAAATGCAGCCAGACCCTCAGCAGCAGCCGCTTGAGGAACATCCCGGTGTACGCGTGGTACACCCACTCCTCCAGCCCACAGAGTGGACAGGCGGACGTGGTGTCGGCGAACCTGCTCAGGAACCTGTGGTACGGGACTGCCCGACGCAACACCTTCCACCCCAGGTCCCCAGTGTACGGGGGAAGCACCCCTGCGTAGAGAGACCTCCCCCGCTGTCAGATGTTAACACGGACCGCCGAGGCGAGTCCGGCCGGCAGGCCAAGGCAAGGAAGTGAAACGTGCGCAGGTGTAGCCGGTACAAGAAACGCTTTGGAGCGTCGCGGACTGGCGCGGTGGGAGACCCGGCGAAGCGGCTCACGTTGTGCGGTACCCTTTCCGTGTGGTCTCCCGAGGCCTGGGTCCGACGGCGGTGGTTCAGTTGGATCCCATCCACTTCCCCGCGCCCTTCCGACACCCACCGTAAACGGTGCTCTGGCCGCTCCCCACAGCAGCCGGAGCACCTTTCCCCAACGGCCCAGGAGCACCTTGCCTGGACGAGGCCGGACCCTGTACCCTCCACAGTTCCGGGAGAAGCGGGGTAGTTCCCGCAGAGCGGTACTGCTGATGCCCGTATGAAAGTTGCCTCTGTAGTACAATTTAACTCTTTGCTCTGTCTGCGAATGCACCCAATCATTGTCTTGTCCTTCCTCACACTCATATTACATCTTACATCATCTACCCGTAAGCTTGCTGGCTCATCCTCAGCTCCATCATTCTGGTTCCCGTCCCCTGCCCTGTTGGTTTAATCTACTCGAAGGAGGTCTGGCCAGCGAACTGACCGGATTTGGAGACGGAAATCTCTGCCCAGCTCGGACGCTGGTCAAGCCTCCTTCCTGCAGTCTGACACTGGGGAAGGGCAAACGAGTCGCTTCCTGATTACTTTAGCCCCCCCCCCCCCACTTCTTAGGGCCCAGAAGAGACTGGTGGATGTTTTCTGGGGCGGGCAATAGGAGGCATTGGGTCTCTTTTGCGTGCGTACCAGCTGGCAGTCCTCCGTCTCAATTTCCCGCCCTGCAGTGACCGCCCTCCGAGATGGCATCAGCTGGCGACGCACTGCGGGCAGCATCAGGACGTGCCGCTCTGTGGGACCTGCCTTGCTTTTACCAAGAGCTGTCGGCGTTACGGGGTCCGGTATCATCCAGCCAAGGTGCTCCTGCTTCGGTGGGGGAAAGAGCTCTGGCTGCGAGAGGTACTGTTCCCATCCGATCACGGGAGGTGTCGCGGGAGCTCGGGGGAAGTGGAGCGGCTCCCGCTGCGCCACCGCCTGATGGGCTGGAAGTGTTCGTCGGACCCAGCACTCGGCACCCCACGCGGAAGAGCCGTGTCGCGGGGATGCCCACCGTGCGGGGACGTGACGCTCCAAATCTGCTCTCGCACACCTTTCACTTCCTTGCATTCGTCTGCCGACCGGACACGCTTTGCCGATCTATTTTACCATCTGGCAGCGGAGGAGGTCCCAAATGGAAATCTCTTTGTGCAGGAACCCTTCCGCTGTGCACTGGGGACCCGGGATGGAAGGTTGAACCGAGCCCGGTGGGTCCCGGGGCTCCCGAAGTTCAGTAAGAGCCTGGGGAAGCCGGGGGAGGGCAGGTAGTGCCGGAGGCCGAGGACGCCTCTGAAATGGAGGTCAGGGTGCCTCGGCATATCTGCGTCCTAAAAGGGTGGAGGGATGCGTCCTGAGACTGGCGATCAGGATCCTCGGGAGGAGGAGGATGTGAAAGGCCGTATTGTGCGGAGTATGCCCTCTCAGAGCTGGAGGTGTTGAGCAGGGACTCTCTGCTGGGGCGGCAACTCCTGAACTTGCGACCTCCGACCTCCGGACCGCAGAGGCTCCGTGTGGCGAGCTGGACTTGCAGTCGGAGCGCCTATTCCCAAGGGTCGCCTGTTGGTACAGGGTCACCTGTGGGTTTGGCCTCAACTGAGGGCGGGTGCCCTGCCGGGGATCATGTAGTCCAGGAGCGGAACCGGAGTAGCCCGGAATCGCCACCCCATTCAGCCAGGCTGAAGGAGTGTGTCGGGATGGCACAGGAGGGAGGCTTCGACCCAGCAAGCTTGTGTCCGGGATGTGGGAGGTTTCTAGATGCAGAGGCGGAGGGGTTTCCTTCTGTCACTGGATGGGGTCGAGCCCTCTTCTGAAGCCGAGATGGCAGGCGTGCTCGACCCCAGCACTGAGTCGCAACCCGTCTCTCTGGAGGAGATCCAACGGTTCGTGCCGGACTACCCGAGGGAACCCTTCAGAGCCCACTTGGCCGCTGGTCTGGGAAGGGTCGTGCAGCCGATCCGCCCGACCCTCCAAAACAAAGGGAGGGGAGCTGAGGTGACCGGTGAGGTGAGGCCCCAGTTTGGGAGACGCCTGGAGCCCCTAGGCGGAGACGAGTGAGGGCTGGAAGGAGAACTCCGCTCCTTCTTCCAGGGTCTCAATAAGATGCGCAACGAGGTTAAGTGTGGCGACCGTTAACATCAGTGATGGTGGGCGTGGGGAAGGGGGGCTTTCCGCAGATTCCACGATCTCTCTATCCTCTGGGACGGGAGATATGCGGTGAGATTCCCGCAGGAAACCATCCGACTCCTGGAATGGCGAGGGTGGAGGGTCGACATGAGCCACCTCAGCTGCAGTTCCATCGGGGTGGCCTTCTTGTTGGCACTTTGTGTTCAGCCTGAGACAGTGAAGGTTCACGAACTCGCGCCATGCCGTCTGCCTCGCCTCGCCGCGCGCCGTGCGCTTTGCAAATGTCTTTGCCCCTGAGCTCGGCCCGATGCAAGTCGGTGCCTCCGCTTCTGGGGTCCGTAACTCGGGGCGAGTGTGTTATCATGGGGTGGGGGAGGGATTTCAACCGCACCCTCGAGAAACGGGACCGCACTGATCCTCAGAGCGGCCGAGCATCGGTGAGGATGTTGGTTGCGTCCTCGGACGGGGTCGATGTCTGGCGGAGACTTCGCCCTGACTTCTCTGCTCTCTCAAGGACGTCCAGAGGGGGTGGGGGCTCGCGGATCGACCCGCTGGCTGGAGCTGAGTGCGGGAGGACTTGCCGAGGGTCGGCCCTGGGGCAGCTGGGCGGCGTGAACCACTGCTGTCTTTGGTGGAGGTGACCAGTGCCCTCAACCAGCTTCAGGGAGGCAAGTCCCCGGGGTAGCTGGGTGGACCGTTGAATTTCTCCGGGTCTTCTGGGACATCCTAGGGGCTGATTACAGGGGTACGGGGGGGGGGGAGAGTACGGCGACGGGTGAGATGCCCATTTCCTGGCGCAGAGCAGCTGCAGCCCTGCTGCCGAAGAAGGGGGGGATGTCCATTGCACGCGGAATTTGCGCCCGGTATCCCTCCTCAGCGCCGAGTACAATATATTTACCCGGGCAATGGCCAATCGTCCGGGCTCCGTGCTGGCGCCGGTGGTCCACGCTGACAAGTCCAACACGGTCCCGGGCGATCGATCCAGGACAATGTCCACCTTGTCCGGGATCTGATCTCCCTGCACCGTGAGGCTGGTCTGTCGGTCGCCTCCCTCTCCCTCGACCAAGAGAAGGCGTTTGACAGGAGGCGGTGTCTCAGAATGAGAATCAGGTTTTTTATACCCGGTATGTGACGTGAAATTTGTTAACTTAGCAGCAGCAGCAGTTCAATGCAATACATAATCTAGCAGAGAGAGAAAATACTACTAATAATAAATAAAATAAAACATAATCATAAATAAACAAGTAAATCAATTATGTATATTGAATAGATTTTTTTAAATGTGCAAAAACAGAAATACTGTATATAAAAGAAGTGAGACAGTGTCCAAAGCTTCAATGTCCATTTAGGAAACGGATGGTAGAGTGGAAGAAAACACAAAATACTCTGCAGATGCTGGGGTCAAAACAACACTCACGACACGCTGGAGGAACTCAGCAGGTCGGGTAGCATCCGTGGAAAAGATCAGTCCACGTTTTGGGCCGGAATTCTTCGTCAGGACTCCGTCAGGAGGGGAAGAAGCTGTTCCTGAATCGCTGAGTGTGTGCCTTCAGGCTTCTGTATCTCCTACTTGATGGTAACAGTGAGAAAAGGGCATGCCCTGGGTGCTGGAGGTCCTTAATAATGGACGCTGCCTTTCTGAGACACCGTTCCCTGAAGATGTCCTGGGTACTTTGTAGGCTAGTACCCAAGTTGGAGCTGACTAGATTTACAACCTTCTGCAGCTTCTTTCGGTCCTGTGCAGAAGCCCCTCCTTCCCAACAGTGATACAGCCAGTCAGAATGCTCTCCACGGTACAACGAGAGAAGTTTTTGAGTGTATTTGTTGACATGCCAAATCTCCAGTATAGCCGCTGTTTTGCCTTCTTTATAACTACAACTGGCAGAATATAGTATTAATGGTAAGACTCTTGACAGTGTGGAGGATCAGAGGGATCTTGGGGTCCGAGTCCATAGGACGCTCAAAGCTGCTGCGCAGGTTAACTCTGTGGTTAAGAAGGCATACGGTGTATTGGCCTTCATCAACTGTGGGATTGAGTTTAGGAGCCGAGAGATAATGTTGCAGCTCTATAGGACCCTGGTCAGACCCCACTTGGAGCACTGTGCTTAGTTATGGCCCTTGTGGCTACGGGGGTCAGGGGGTATGGAGGGAAGGCTGGTGCAGGGTTCTGAGTTGGATGATCAGCCATGATCATAATAAATGGCGGTGCAGGCTCGAAGGGCCGAATGGCCTACTGCACCTATTTTCTATGTTTCTATGTTTCTGGTCGCCTCACTACAGGAAGGGTGTGGAAACCATAGAAAGGGTGCAGAGGAGATTTACAAGGATGTTGCCTGGATTGGGGAACATGCCTTTGGTTGAGTGAACTCGGCCTTTTCTCCTTGGAGCGACAGAGGATGAGAGGTGACCTGACAGAGGTGTATAAGATGATGAGAGGCATTGATCATGTGGATAGTCAGAGGCTTTTTCCCAGGGCTGGAATTGCGAGCAGAAGAGGGCACAGTTTTACGGTGCTTGGAAGTAGTTACAGAGGAGATGTCAGGGGTGAGGTTTTTTTTACACAAAGAGTGGTGAGTGCGTGGAATGGGCTGGCGGCAACGGTGGTGGAGGCGGATACGATAGGGTCTTTTAAGAGACTTTTGGATAGGTACATGGAGCTGTGAAAAATAGAGGGGTGTGGGTAACCCTAGTAATTTCTCAGGTAAGGACATGTTCAGCAGAGCTTTGTTGGCCAAAAACCCTGTATTGTGCTGTCGGTTCTCTATGTTTCTACATCGATATGTTGGGACCAGGTTAGATCCTCAGAGATCTTGACACCGAAGAACTTGAAGCTGCTCACTCTCTCAACTTCTGATCCCTCTATGAGGTTTGGTATGTGTTCCTTCGTCTTACCCTTCCTGAAGTCACTGACGTTGAGTGCCAGGCACCATTCCACTAGTTGGCATATCTCACTCTCTCGTCACCACCTGAGATTCTACCAACAATGATTATATCGTCAGCAAATTTATAGATGGTAGTTAAGCTATGCCTAGCCACACAGTCATGTGTATATAGAGAGTAGAGCAGTGGGCTAAGCACACACCCCTGAGGTGCACCAGTGTTGATCGTCAGCGAGGAGGAGATGTTATCACCAATCCGCACAGATTGTGGTTTCCAGTTAGGAACTCTGGATTCCAATTGCAGAGGGAGGTACAGAGACCCAGGTTCTGCAGCTTCTCAATCAGGATTGTGGGAATGATGGTATTAAATACTGAGCTACAGTCGATGAACAACATCCTGACGTAGGTGTTTGTGTTGTCCGGGTGGTCTAAAGCCGTGTGAAGACTATTGAGATCGCGTCTGCCATCGACCTATTGTGGTGACAGGCAAATTGCAATGGGTCCAGGTCCTTGCTGAGGCAGGAGATCAGTCTAGTCATGACCAACCTCTCAAAGCATTTCATCACTGTCGATGTGAGTGTTACCAGGCGATGGTCATTAAGGCAGCTCACATTATTCTTCTTAGGCACTGGTATAATTGTTGCTTTTTTGAAGCAACTGGGAACTTCCGCCCGTAGTATTGAGAGGTTGAAAATGTCCTTGAATACTCCCGCTAGTTGGTTGGCACAGATTTTCAGAGCCTTACTAGATACTCCATCGGGACCTTCTGCCTTGAGAGGGTTCACTTTCTTTAAAGACAGTCTAACATCGGCCTCTGAGACGGAGATCACAGGGTCATCAGGTGCAGCAGGGATCTTCACAGCTGTAGTTGTGTTCTCCCTTTCAAAGCGGTCATGGAAGGTGTTGAGTTCATCTGGTAGTGAAGCATCGCTGCCATTCACGCTATTGGGTTTCACTTTGTAGGAAGTAAAGTCTTGCAGACTCTGCCAGAGTTGTCGTGCATCCGATGTCACCTCCAACCTCGTTCGAAATTGTCTCTTCGCCCTTGAAATAGACCTCCGCAAATCATACCTGGTTTTCTGGTACAGGCCTGGGTCACCAGGCTTGAATGCCACAGATCTGGCCTTCAGCAGACGACGTACCTCCCAGTTCATCCACGGCTTTTGGTTTGGGAATGTACAGTAAGTCTTTGTAGGCACACACGCGTCCACACAGGTTTTAATGAAGTCGGTAACAACAGCAGCAAACTCATCCAGGTTCGAAGATGAATCCCTGAATACAGTCCAGTCCACCGATTCAAAGCAGTCCTGTAGGCGCTCCTGTGCTTCCCTTGTCCAAACCTTCTTGGTCCTCACTGCTGGTGCTGCAGTCTTCAGTCTCTGCCTATACTCAGGGAGTAGAAGTACAACCAGGTGATCAGACTTCCCGAAGTGAGGGCGTGGAATAGCACGGTAGGCATTCTTCATGGTGGTGTAGCAATGGTCCAGTGTGATGTTTCCTCTGGTATTGCAAGTGATCTGGTGATGGTAATTGCTCAGTGATTTTTTCAGACTGGCCTGGTTAAAATCTCCCAAAACAATGGTGTGCTGTTTCGTGCATGTTGATCCCATTGCTCAGATCATCTAAAGCCTGATTGACGTTGGCCTGAGGTGGAATGTAAACTGCTGCCAGAATGACCCCGGAGAACTCCCGTGCTGAGTGAAAAGGACGGCACTTTACTGCTAGATATTCCCAGTCTGGTGAGCAGAATTGGGACCGCACTGATATATTTGTGCACCAAGAAGAGTTGATCATGAAGCATACTCCTCCACCTCTGCTTTTCAGAGACTCTATAGATCTATCCTGTAAAGTAAACCCGTCGATCAGGTACGGAAGGGGTTAACCAGGATCCCGTGGCTAAAGGTCACACGCGGTCCTAACGCCCCTCTGATTCAGCACCCTGGCTCTGAGATCATCGATTTTATTCACCAGAGACTGCATGGTCGCTAGCAAGATGGTCAGTATAGGGAGTTTAAAACCCTGTTTCCTTAAACGCACTTGGAATCCAGATCTACGCCCGCGCTTCCTCCGAGGTGTCCTCCGTGGGCACCTCCGACCACAGACTGTTGTTTCCATCGGTTTTAAGCAGCAATAGTTCGTTAAGCGCATTAAGACATCTTTGTTGACTGTACTGACCTTGGAAGGAGTTGTGCTTTTCAGCTGTATCAGGCTGAAACGGGAATATTTAATCGTATCCATTGAGAGTACCGCTGCTTGTCGAGTCGCACGAGTAACTTTCAGGGACTCTGCGAGCGTTCGGGCCCGCGTCCGACTGCTGTACACCGCTGCGGAGTGCCTAGTGAAGGTGAACGAGTCCTTAACAACGCCCTTGTGCTTTGGGAGGGGGATGCCCCATGTCGGGACGGCTGTACTGTAGTTGGTTTGCGCGGAGCCATTCCCGTGCCGTCTCTGCAGGAAGTTAACGGGCTTGGTTCTGCGCAAACCAGTCATGGAGGTCGTTCTGTCGGCTTATGCCGATGACATTCTCGTTATGGTCAGAGGCTGCGAAACTGCCAGCAGGTCTTCTCGGCTGCGTCCTCTGCAAGGGTCACTGAGAGAAGAGTACGGGCCTCTTGGCGGGTCAGTGGCAGGTAGACTCCCTACGGAAGGGGTCGAGGCTATTGGTGTGGAGCACCACACACCTCCTCCACTCGGGAGTCTAATTTAACTCGACGGAGGCGGCCTGGCCGGCAAACAGCGGGATTTGGCGACGAGGATCTCCGCCCGGCTGGGGCGCTGGTCGGGTCTCCTTCGTGCGATCTAGTACGGAGAGAGGGCTTTAGTGATCAATCAGCTTGTCGCCTCCCTGGTGTGGTACCGGCTGACTGCATGGGTCCCACCCAACCACCCATGGCGTTTGTGTCCAGAACCAAGGAGAGGCTGGCAGCTTTCCTCTGGGCAACGGGAGGCGGCCCTGCGTCTTCGCATCGCGAGGGGCGGCCAGTCCTGGGTGTGCGTGCGCCCCCAGCTGGCCGCTCTCCGCCGGGGACCCTGCAGGAGGGCGCACGAATCCCGGCGGACGGCGCCAGCCGCGGGGGAACTACGCTGCTTCTGCCGGAAACTGTGGAGGGTATGGGGGTCCGGCCTCAACCGGGCAGGGTGCTCCTGCGCCGCTGGGGAACGGGGCTCTGGCTGCGGGCGGGACTGCTCCCGATCCTGTGACGGTGGCTGTCGGAGGGGCGCGGGGAAGGGGAGGGGGACGGTTCCGTCTGTACCACCACTGGATGTGCTCGTCGGACCCAGGCCTCGGGAGACCAAGCGGGAGAGGGTCCCGCGTAACATGAGCCGTCTCGCGTGTCAGTCCGTGACGCTCCGAAGCGTTTCTTGTACGGGCCTTTCACGTCCTTGCCTTCGTCTAACGACTGGACTCGCCTTGGCGGTCCGTGTCGCCTTCTGTCAGCGGAGGAGGTCTCCAGTGGAAGTCTTTTTACGCAGGGATGATTCATAGAGAAACATAGAAAACCTACGGCACAACACAGGCCCTTCGGCCCACAATGCTGCATAGAACATGTACTTACTTCAGAAATTACCTAGGGTTACCCATAGCCCTCTATTTTTCTAAACTCCATGACCATGGATTGGGGAGCATGCCTTATGAAAACAGGCTGAGTGAACTCGGCCTTTTCTCCTTGGAGTGACAGAGGATGAGAGGTGACCTGATAGAGGTGTATAAAGTGATGAGAGGCGTTGATCATGTGGATAGTCAGAGGCTTTTTCCCAGGGCTGAAATGGTTGCCACAAGAGGACACAGGTTTAAGGTGCTGGGGAGTAGGTACAGAGGAGATGTCAGGGGTAAGTTTCTTTTACGCAGAGAGTGGTGAGTGCGTGGAATGGGCTGCCGGCAACGGTGGTGGAGGCGAATACGATAGGGTCTTTTAAGAAACCTTTGGATAGGTACATGGAGCTCAGAAATATAGAGGGCTATGGCTAATAATTTCTAAGGTAGGGACATGTTCGGCACAACTTTGTGGGCCGAAGGGCCTGTATTTGTCATACGGGGGAGGGTGGGGGGGGCACTGGAAGCGGGACCTGGACGAGGAACTAGGAACAAGGAGCCTGGAGTAGGAACACGGAACTCCGGAACCAGAGCCTGGACAAGACTCGGAACCTGGGTCTTGGTTGGGACTCGGAACCGGAACCCAGGTCTAGGCTACGACTCGGGACAAGGATCTTGGTAAGGACAGGACGTGGCTACAGGACAGGACGAAGAATCCCAGCACCGGGCTGGGCGAGACACATGGACTGGAAGAGGCACCAGAACTGGATGAGGACACGAAGCTCAGACTTGGACAGGGCTGGAACACGGCGCCTGGACTAGGTTTTGGAACACAGGAACTCAGTACCTAGGACTTGAGCACAGGAACATAGAGCCAGGACCCCTCTTTGGGAACAGGACATAGGGTCGGGGCTCTTCTTTGACACGAACACTAAACACGGGGACACAAAGAGACAGTTCCAAACTCAACGATAGATAGTTCCTTATCTTGGCGTGGCAGAGCTCCGGTCTCACTCCGGCGGTTGAACTTAATGGGGATACAGGCAAGGACACGAGTGAAATTGCAGGCAAGGTAACAGGCGAAGGTAATGGATGAAGATTAGTGCCAAAGTAACTGTTGGGATAAACTGCCGAAGTAACTTCAGGGATACAGAAGGGAGGAGAGAGAGAGAAGGAACAATCCAACAGCCAATCCCTGGTTTACAGAGGTATTTATGTGCCAGCACGAAACGAGAATCAGGGGCCTCAATTACGGAGCCCAACGGAACCGGGGAATACGGGAAAACCCAGAGTACGGATCGACGGACTGGACCGTGAACCGGAATGCAGACTTCACGGACTGGACCACGACAGTATTGTGCTGTAGGTTTTCTATGTTTCTATGACCCATCCAAGAGTCCCTTAAAAGACCCTATCGTATTCGCCTCCACCACCGTTGCCGGCAGCCCATTCCACGCACTCACCACCCTTTGCGAAAAAGTTTACTCCTGACATCTCCTCTGTACCTACTTTCAAGCACCTTAAAACTATGCCCTCTCGTGTTAGCCATTTCAGCCCTGGGAAGGAGCCTCTGATTATCCACACGATGCATGCCTCTCATCTTCTTGTACACCTATATCAGGTCACCTCTCATCCTCCATTGCTCCAAAAGGAAAAGGCCGAGTTCACTCAATCTATTCTCATAAGGCATGCTCCCCAATCCAGGCAACATCCTTGTGAATCTCCGCTACACAATTTATGTAGTTTTTGCATCGTTCCTGTAGTGAGGCGACCAGAACTGTGTACAATACTCCAAGTAGGGTCTGACCAGGGTCCTATATAGCTGCAACATTACCTCTTGGCTCCTAAACTCAATCCCACGATTGATGAAGGCCAATACACCGTATGCCTTCTTAACCACAAAGTCAACCTGCACAGCAGCTTTGAGTGTCCTATGGACTCGGACCCCAAGATCCCTCTGACCCTTCACGCTGCCAAGAGTCTTACCATTAATATTATATTCTGTCATCATATTTGACCTACCAAATTGAACCACCTCACCCTTATCTGGGTTGAACTCCATCTGCCACTTCTCAGCCCAGTTTTGCATTCTAAAAATGTCCCGCTGTGACCTCTGACAACCCTCCACACTATCCACAACACCTCCAACCTTTGTGTCATCAGCAAATTTACTAATCCATCCCTCCACTTCCTCATCCAGTTTATTTATAAAAATCACAAAGAGTAAGGGTCCCAGAACAGATCCCCGAGGCACTCCACTGGTGACTGACCTCCGTGCAGAATATGACCCATCTACAATCACTCTTTGCCTTCTGTGGGCAAGCCAGTTCTGGATCCACAAAGCAATGTCCCCTTGGATCCTATCCCTCCTTACTTTCTCAATAAGCCTCGCATGGGGTACCTTATCAAATGCCTTGCTGAAATCTATATATGCTACATCTACTGCTCTACCTTCATCAATGCTTTTAGTCACATCCTAAAAAATTCAGTCAGGCTTGTAAGCCATGCTGACTATTCCTAATCATTTTATGCCTCTCCAAATGTTCATAAATCCTGCCTCTCAGGATCTTCTCCATCAACTTACCAACCACTGAAGTAAGACCCACTGGTCGGTAATTTCCTGGGCTATCTCTACTCCCTTCGTTGGATAAAGGAACAACACCTGCAACCCTCCAATCCTCTGGCACCTTTTCCATCCCCATTGGTGATGCAAAGATCATTGCCAGAGACTCAGCAATCTCTTCCCTTGCCTCCCACAGTAGCCTGGTATACATCTCGTCCAGTCCCGGTGAGTTATCCAACTTGATGCTTTCCAAAAGCTCCAGCACGTCCTCTTTCTTAATGTCTATATGCTCAAGCTTTTCATTCCACTGTAAGTCATCCCTACAATCCCCAAGGTCCTTTTTCGTATTAAATACTGAAGCAAAGTATTCATTAAGTATCTCTAATATCTCTTCCAATTCCATACACACTTCTCCACTGTCACAATTGTTTGGTCCTATTCTCTCACGTCGTATCCTCTTGGGGTTTTCCTTAATCCTTCTCATGGCCCCTTCTGGCTCTCCTAATTTCATTCTTAAGCTTCTTCCTGCTAGCCTTATAATTTTCTAGATCTCTATCATTATGTAGTTTTTTGAACCTTTTGTCAGCTCTTCTTTTCTTCTTGACTAGACTTATTACAGCCTTTGTACACCACGATTCCTTTCCCTGTCTCATTGGAATGTACCTATGCAGAACATCACTCAAATATCCCCTGAACATTTGACACATTTCTGCCGTACCCTTCCCTGAGAACATCTGTTCCAAATTAATGCTTCCAAGTTCCTACCTGATAGCTTCATATTTGCCATTACTCCAATTAAACACTTTCCTAACTTGTCTGTTCCTATCCCTCTCCAATACTATGGTAAAGGAGATAGAATTGTGATCAGTATCTCCAAAATGCACTCCCACTGAGAGACCTCACACCAGGTTTATTTCCCAATTTCAAATGAAGTACTGCCTCTCTTCTTGTAGGCTTATCTACATATTGTGTCAAGAAACCTTCCTGAACACACCTAACAAACTCCACCCCGTCAAAACCCCCTGCTCTGGGAAGATGTCAATCAATATTAGGGAAAATAAAACGTATAAACGAAAATAAATGACATGTATAAATTCCTAAAGGGATTGGACAGGCTAGATGCAGGAAGATTGTTCCCGATGTTGGAGAAGTCCAGAACGAGGGGTCACAGTCTGAGGATAAAGGGGAAGCCTTTTAGGACCGAGATTAGGAAAAACTTCTTCACACAGAAAGTGGTGAATCTGTGGAATTCTCTGCCACAGGAAACAGTTGAGGCCAGTTCATTGGCTATATTTAAGAGGGAGTTAGATATGGCCCTTGTGGCTATGAGGATCAGTGGGTATGGAGGGAAGGCTGGTGCAGGGTTCTGAGTTGGATGATCAGCCATGATCATAATGAATGGCGGTGCAGGCTCAAAGGGCCGAATGGCCCACTCCTGCACCTATTTTCTATGTTTCTATGTTTCTATGACAACCCTGTTATTGTTACACCTTTCCAGAATCTGTCTCCCTATCTGCTCCTTGACATCTCTGTTACTATTGGGTGGTCCATAAAAAACACCCAGTAGAGTTATTGATCCCTTCCTGTTTTTAACTTCCACCCACAGAGACTCATCCCTCCATGACTTCCTCCTTTTCTGCAGCCGTGACACTATCTCTGATCAACAGTGCCATGCCCGCACCTCTTTTGCCTCCCTCCCTGTCCTTTCTGAAACATCTAAAGCCTGGCACTCAAAGTTACCATTCCTGCCCCTGAGCCATCCAAGTCTCTGTAATGGCCACAACTTCATAGCTCCAAGTGCTGATCCTCGCTCTAAGCTCATCCACTTTGCTTATGATGCTTCTTGCATTAAAACAGACGCATCTCAAACCATCGGTCTAGCATATCCCTTCTCTATCACCTGCCTATCCTCCCTCTCATACTGCCTTTAAGTTTTTCCTATTTGTGAGCCAACCTCCCCCTTCCTCCGTCTCTTCCATTCCATTCCTACCCCCCAGCAATTCTAGTTTAAACTCTCCCCAATAGCCTTAGCAAACCTCCCTGCCAGGATATTGGTCCCCCTCAGATTCAAGTGCTTTTTGTATAGGTCATGCCTGCCCCAAAAGAGGTCCCAATGATCCAGAAATCTGAATCCCTGCCCCCTGCTCCAATCCCTCAGCCACGCATTTATCCTCCACCTCATTCTATTCCTATACTCACTGTTGTGTGGCAGAGGCAGTAATCCCGAGATTACTACCTTTGAGGTCCTGCTTCTCAACTTCCTTCCTAACTCCCTGTAGTCTGTTTTCAGGACCCCCTTTTCCTACCTATGTCATTGGTACCAATATGTACCACGACCTCTGGCTGTTCACCTTCCCACTTCAAGATATCATGGACGCGATCTGAAACATTCCAGACCCTGGCACCTGGTAGGCAAACTACCATCCGAGTTTCTTTCCTGCGTCCACAGAATCACCTGTCTGACCCCCTAACTATAGAGTCCCTGATCACTGCTGTCATCCTCTTCCTTTCCCTACCCTTCTGAGCCACAGGGCCAGACTCTGTGCCAGAGGCACGGCCACTGTCGCTTCCCCCAGGTAGGCTGTTCCCCCCACAACGGTACTCAAACTTATTGTTAAGGGGGACAGCCACAGAGGTACTCTCTGGTATCTATCTCTTGCCCTTCTCCCTCCTTACCGTTACCCTCTTATCTGTCTCCCGAGGACCTAGAGTGACTACCTGCCTATAACTCCTCTCTATCACCTCCTCACTCTCTCTGACCAGATGAAGGTCATCGAGCTGCATCTCCAGTTCCCTTACCTGGTCCCTAAGGAGCTGTAGCTCAACGTACCTGGTGCAGATGTGACCGTCTGGGAGGCTGGGAGTCTCCCGGACATCCTACATCTAACACCCAGTACAGAACATTGGCCTCACAAGCATACTTCCTATTCCTCACAAGTAACTTACCTCGCCTTAACACTTTATCACTAAAGCCCCATTGAGCCAAACCCCTCCTACTCTGTCTCTGTCTGCTCCAGTGCTCGCTCTATAAAGATGTCTCCTTTTAAATTCTTCTTGCTGGTCTAACTCGCTGATGTCCACCTGCCTGCACAGTCATGCCTCGATCAAACCGCTGAGGGGAAAACAACAATCTTCTGTACATTGGGGACCTGAGGTGGAAGGTGTTGTGTCAGGCAGTACCGTACAATAGGTTCAGACCATAAGAGATAGGAGAAGAATTAGGCCATTTGGCCCATCGAGTCTGCTTCGCCATTTAATCTTGGCTAATTTTTCTTTCTCCTCCTCAACCCCAGTTTCCAGCCTTCTCCCTGTAATCTTTGATGCCATGTCCAATCAAGAACCTATCAATCTCTGCCTTAAATACACCCAACGACCTGCCCTCCAAAGCTGCCTGTGGTAATAAATTCCACAAATTCACCACCCTCCAGCTAAGGAAATTTCTCTGCATTTCTGTTTTGAACTGGCGCCCCTCTATCCTGAGGCTGTGCCCTCTTGTGCCAGACTCTCCCACCATGGGAAACATCCTTTTCGCATCTACTCTGTCCAGGCCTTTCAACATTTGAAACGTTTCAATGAGATCCCCCTTCATCCTTCTGAATTCCAGTGAGTACAGAACCAGAGCCATCAAACTCTCCTCATTTGATAACCCTTTCATTCCCGGAATCATCCCTGTGAACCTCCTCTTGATGCTCTCCAGTGCCAGCACATCTCTTCTAAGGTGAGGAGACCAAAACTGTTCACAATACTCAAGCTGAGGCCTCACCAGTGCCTTATAAAGCCTCAGCATCACATCCCTGCTCTTGGATTCTAGACCCCTTGAGCAGGTTCACTGACTCCCCATCCACCTGTCCATTCTGCGGCCGGGGGGAGTCGGTGTTCCTCACGTACATGGCTTGTGGGAGGTTGCAGCCCCCCTTTCGGTTTCTCAATGGGCTGCTGCTGAGGTTTCGGCTGCACTCCAGTCCCGCGCTTCCCATCTACGGTCACCCAGTTCGGAAGAGTGCGGGGTGAGAGGATGATCGCCCGGTGGGCTTGGTCCTGGGCCAGGCCAAGATGGCCATTCACGGGTCGAGGCAGCGGAAGGGAAGGGTGCTGCCCAGGCCGACTGCACTCCCCTTTCCCAAGCATACGTTTGTGCCCGGCTGTCCTTGGAGAGGGAGCACGCAGTCGCTATGGGCACATTGGGGGTCATCTGGGCAGTGGTTCCCCCCTCCTCCACGGATAGTGATTGTCTAATAGATGGTAATAACCATATTTTAATTTGCGTATACTCACTGTCTTGTAAAGGACGTGTTGAGAACCCTATAGCTCGAGAGGTTATGAGGTTGCAGGTCGAGATCCTTCTCTCGAGAAGGGGAGGGCGTTCATGACAGCTTACAGGATTTCTGGCAGAGGACAACTCATCCACATGGATCTGGCTAGAATTATCTCGAAGGTCCATTGCTTCCATGAGGCTTCATTCTCAACAGGTCTTGCTGGTGAGGATACACGCAGGACTCGCCAAGGGTGAGCTTTGAATGTGCTGAGCGACTGGATGCCCCGCTACCTTGGGAACAGCTGACCACTGCCCTCAGCCAGCTACAGACCAGCATGGTCCCGGGACAGGCTGACAGCACAATCCCTCCGGGGAGGGGGCAATTGTTACTCGCTGCAGCTTATGCGCGGGAGGGAGGGGAGCTGGGGGGGACTTTGCGGGTTTTAACATTTAAGTGTCGTTCATTCTTTGGGGCACTCCTCTGTTTTCGTGGATGGTTGTGAAGAAAAAGCATTTCGTGATGTATATTGTATACATTTCTCTGACATGAAATTGTATCTGAAACATTTGGGGATATTCTGAGGGTTGATTATACGGAGGTATAGGGGGAAAGCCTGGCTACAGATGAGATCCCCTCACTTAGCACAGAGCAGTTGTATCCTTGCGGTCAAAGAAAAGGGGATCTCCAATGACTAAAGAATTGGCACCCAATATCTTTCTTCAGTGCACTGTTAAAGCAATGGCCAATCATCGGTGCATCTTGCTGCCTGCAGTAGTTCACCCTGATAAGTCCCAAACAGTTCCAGGATGGTCCAGCCAGAACAATATCCTCCTTGTCCAGGATCTGACTCACTTGCCCGTCAGACCGGTCTTTGTCTACCGTGACCAGGGTACGGCGTTTGACAGGGTGGACCATGAGTATCTTTTCCCCCTTCCCTCCCCGTCACTCTCCCCATAACCCTTCACTCCAGCTGCCTCCCCTCCCCTCCACATCACTCTCTCCATAACCCTCCCCTGCCCATCACTATCTCCATAACCCTCCCCTCCCCTCCCCATCACTCTCTCCATAACCCTTCACTCCCCGTCACTCTCTCCATAACCCTCCCCTCCCCATCACCCTCTCCATAACCCTCCACTACCCGTCACTCTCTCCATAACCCTACCCTCCCCATCACTCACTCCATAAAACTACCGTCCCCTCCCCATCACTCTCTCCAGAACCCTCCCCTCCCCATCACTCTCTCCATAGCACTCCACTCCCCGTCACTCTCTCCATAACCCTCCCCTCCCCATCACTCTCTCCATAACAGTCCCATCCCCATCACTCTCTCCATAACCCTCCTCTCCCCTCCCCAACACTCTGTCCATAACACGCCCCTCCCCATCACTCTCTCCATAACCCTCCCCTCCCCATCACTCTCTCCATAATCCTCCCCTCCCCAGCACTCTCTCCATAACCCTCCACTCCCCGTCACTCTCTCCATAATCCTCCCCTCCCCATCACTCTCCATAACACTCCCTTCCCCTCCCCATCACTCTCTCCATAACACTCCCCTCCCCAGCACTCTCTCCATAACCCTCCCCTCCCCATCACTATCTCCATAACACTCCCCTCCGCATCACTCTCTCCATAACCCTCCACTCCCCGTCACTCTCTCCATAACCCTCCCCTCCCCATCACCCTCTCCATAACCCTCCACTCCCCGTCACTCTCTCCATAACCCTACCCTCCCCATCACTCAATCCATAACACTCCCCTCCCCTCCCCATCACTCTCTCCATAACCCTCCCCTCCCCATCACTCTCTCCATAACCCTCCTCTCCCCTCCCCAACACTCTCTCCATAACCCTCCCCTCCCCTCCCCATCACTCTCTCCATAACCCTCCCCTCCCCAGCACTCTCTCCATAACCCTCCACTCCCCGTCACTCTCTCCATAATCCTCCCCTCCCCATCACTCTCCATAACACTCCCTTCCCCTCCCCATCACTCTCTCCATAACACTCCCCTCCCCATCACTCTCTCCATAACCCTCCCCTCCCCTCCCCATCACTATCTCCATAACACTCCCCTCCCCATCACTCTCTCCATAACCCTCCCCTACCCATCACTCTTTCCATAACCCTCCCCTCCACATCACTCTCTCCATAATCCTCCCCTCCCCTCCTCATCACTCTCTCCATAATCTTCCCGTCCCCATCACTCTCCCCATAACCCTCCCCTCCCCATCACTCTCTCCATAACCATCCCCTCGCCTGCCCATCACTCTCTCTATAACACTCCACTCCCCATCAATCTCTCCATAACCATCCCCTAAACATCACACTCTCCATAACCCTCCCCTCCCCTCCCCATCACTCTCTACATAACCCTACCCTCCCCATCACTCTCTCCATAACCCTCCTGTCCCCATCACTCTCTCCATAACGCTCCTCTCCACATCACTCTCACCATAATCCTGAAATCCCCTCCCCTCCCCACCACTTGCGCCATAACCCTCCCCTCCCCTCCACATCACTCTCTCCATAATGCTCCACTCCCCATCACTCTGTCCATAACCCTCCCCTCCTTTCCACATCACTCTCTCCATAACACTCCACTCCCCTCCCCATTACTCTCTCCATAACCCTCCCCTCCCCTCCCCATCACTCTGTCCATAACCCTCCCCTCCCCATCACTCTCTCCATAACCCTCCCCTCCCCTCAACATCACTCTCTCCATAACCCTCCACTCCCCTCCCCATCACTCCCTCCATGATCCTCCCCTCGCCTCCCCATCACTCTCTCCATAACCCTCCCCTCTCCATCACTCTCTCCATAACCCTCCCATCCCCATCACTATCTCCATAACCCTCCCACCATCACTCTCTCCATAACCCTCCACTCCCATCCCCATCACTCTCTCCATAACCCTCCCCTCCCCTCCCCATCACTCTCTCCATAACCCTCTCCTCCCCATCACTCTCCCAATAACCCTCCCCTCCCATCCCCATGACTCTCTCCATAACCCAACCCTCCCCATCACTCTCTCCATAACCCTCCCCTCCCCATCACTCTCTCCATGACCCTCCCTCCCCGTCACTCTCTCCATAACCCTCCCCTCCCCATCACTCTCTCCATAACCCTCCGCCCGTCACATCCCATCACTCTCTCCATAACCCTCCCCTCCCCATCACTCTCTCCATAACCCACCCCCGCTCACATCCCGTCACTCACTCCATAATCCACCCCTCCCCTCCCCATCACTCTCTGCATAAACCTCCCCTCCCTATCACTCTCTCCATAACCCTCCCCTCCTCATCAATCTCTCCATAACCATCCCCTCCCCACCGCTATATCCATAAACCTCCCCCCATCACTCTCTCCATAACCCTCCCCTCCCCTCCCCATCACTCTCTCCATAACCCTCCACTCCCCTCCCCATCACACTCTCCATAACCCTCCGCTCCACATCACTCGCTCCATAACACTCCCCTCCCCATCACTCACTCCATAACCTTCCCCTCCCATCCCCATCACTCTCTCCATAACCCTCGCCCCTCCCCATCACTCTCTCCATAACACTCCCCTCCCCTCCCCATCACTCTCTCCATAACCCTCCCCTCCTCATCACTCTCACCATAATCCTCCCCTCCCCATCACACTCTCCATAACACTCCCCTCCCAATCACTCTCTCCATAACCCTCCCCTCCCCATCACTCTCTCCATAACCCTCACCTCCCCATCACACTCTCCATAACCCTCCCCTCCCCATCACTCTCTCCATAATCCTCCCCTCTGCATCACTCTCTCCATAACCCTCCCTTCCCCATCACACTCTCCATAACCCTCCCCTCCCCATCACTCTCTCCATAATCCTCCCCTCCACTCCCCTCCCCATCACTCTCTCCATAACCCTCCCATCCCCATCACTCTCTCCAAAACAGTCGCCTCCCCTCCCAATCACTCTCTCCATAACATTCCCCTCCACATCACTCTCTCCATAACCCTCCCCTCCTCATCAATCTCTCCATAACCATCCCCTCCCCATCGCTATATCCATAAACCTCCCCCCATCACTCTCTCCACAACCCTCCCCTCCCCTCCACATCACTCTCTCCATAACCCTCCCCTCCCCTCCCCATCACACTCTCCATAACCCTCCGCTCCACATCACTCGCTCCATAAACCTCCCCTCCCCTCCCCATCACTCTCTCCATAACCCTCCCCACCCATCCCCTTCACTCTCTCCATAATCCTCCCCTCCCCATCACTCTCTGCATAATCCACCCCTCCCCTCCCCATCACTCACTCCATAACCTTCCCCTCCCATCCCCATCACTCTCTCCATAACCCTCCCCCCTCCCCATCACTCTCTCCATAACACTCCCCTCCCCTCCCCATCACTCTTTCCATAACCCTCCCCTCCTCATCACTCTCTCCATAATCCTCCCCTCCCCATCACTCTCTCCATAATCCTCCCCTCCACTCCCCTCCCCATCACTCTCTCCATAACCCTCCCATCCCCATCACTCTCTCCAAAACCCTCGCCTCCCCTCCCAATCACTCTCTCCATAACTTTCCCCTCCACATCACTCTCTCCATAACCCTCCCCTCCTCATCAATCTCTCCATAACCATCCCCTCCCCATCGCTATATCCATAAACCTCCCCCCATCACTCTCTCCATAACCCTCCCCTCCCCTCCACATCACTCTCTCCATAACCCTCCCCTCCCCTCCCCATCACACTCTCCATAACCCTCCGCTCCACATCACTCGCTCCATAACACTCCCCTCCCCTCCCCATCACTCTCTCCATAACCCTCCCCACCCATCCCCTTCACTCTCTCCATAATCCTCCCCTCCCCATCACTCTCTGCATAATCCACCCCTCCCCTCCCCATCACTCACTCCATAACCTTCCCCTCCCATCCCCATCACTCTCTCCATAACCCTCCCATCCCCATCACTCTCTCCAAAACCCTCGCCTCCCCTCCCAATCACTCTCTCCATAACTTTCCCCTCCACATCACTCTCTCCATAACCCTCCCCTCCTCATCAATCTCTCCATAACCATCCCCTCCCCATCGCTATATCCATAAACCTCCCCCCATCACTCTCTCCATAACCCTCCCCTCCCCTCCACATCACTCTCTCCATAACCCTCCCCTCCCCTCCCCATCACACTCTCCATAACCCTCCGCTCCACATCACTCGCTCCATAACACTCCCCTCCCCTCCCCATCACTCTCTCCATAACCCTCCCCACCCATCCCCTTCACTCTCTCCATAATCCTCCCCTCCCCATCACTCTCTGCATAATCCACCCCTCCCCTCCCCATCACTCACTCCATAACCTTCCCCTCCCATCCCCATCACTCTCTCCATAACCCTCCCCCCTCCCCATCACTCTCTCCATAACACTCCCCTCCCCTCCCCATCACTCTTTCCATAACCCTCCCCTCCTCATCACTCTCTCCATAATCCTCCCCTCCCCATCACACTCTCCATAACACTCCCCTCCCAATCACTCTCTCCATAACCCTCCCCTCCCCATCACTCTCTCCATAACCCTCCCCTCGCCATCACTCTCTTCATAACCCTCACCTCCCCATCACACTCTCCATAACCCTCCCCTCCCCATCACTCTCTCCATAATCCTCCCCTCCGCATCACTCTCTCCATAACCCTCCACTCCCCATCACTCTCTCCATAACCCTCGCCTCCCCTCCCAATCACTCTCTCCATAACATTCCCCTCCACATCACTCTCTCCATAACCCTCCCCTCCCCTCACAATTACTCTCTCCATAAACCTCCCCTCCCCATCACTCTCTCCATAACCATCCCCTCCCCTCCCCATCACACTCTCCATAACCCTCCCCTGCCCATCACTCTCTCCATAATCCTCCCCTCCCCATCATTCTCTCCATAACCCTCCCCTCCCCATCAGTCTATCCATAATCCTCCCCTCCCCTCCCCATCACCATCTGCATAAAACTCCCCTCCCCATCATTCTCTCCATAATCCTCCCCTCCCCTCCCCATCACTCTGTCCACAACCCTCCCCTACCCATCACTCTCTCCATAACCATCCGCTCCCCATCACCCTCTCAATAACCCTCCCCTCGCCTCCCCATCACTCTCTCCATAACCTTCCCCTCCCCTGCCCATCACTCTCTCCATGACCCACCCCTCCCCTCCCCTCCCCATCACTCTCCCCATAACCCTCCCCTCCCCAGCAGTCTCTCCATAACCCTCCACTCCCCGTCACTCTCTCCATAACCGTCCCCTCCCCATCACTCACCCCATAACACTTCCCTCCCCTCCCCATCACTCTCTCCATTACCCTCCCCTCCCCATCACTCTCTCCATAACACTCCCCTCCCCATCACTCTCTCCATAAACCTCCCCTCCCCTGCCCATCACTCTCTCCATAACCCAACCCTCCCCATCACTCTCTCCATAACCCTCCCCTCCCCATCACTCTTTCCATGACCCTCCCTCCCCGTCACTCTCTCCATAACCCTCCCCTCCCCATCACTCTCTCCATAACCCTCCGCCCGTCACATCCCATCACTCTCTCCATAACCCTCCCCTCCCCATCACTCTCTCCATAACCCTCCCCCGCTCACATCCCGTCACTCTCTCCATAATCCACCCCTCCCCTCCCCATCACTCTCTGCATAAACCTCCCCTCCCTATCACTCTCTCCATAACATTCCCCTCCTCATCAATCTCTCCATAACCATCCCCTCCCCACCGCTATATCCATAAACCTCCCCCTATCACTCTCTCCATAACCCTCCCCTCCCCTCCCCATCACTCTCTCCATAACCCTCCCATCCCCTCCC
Source organism: Mobula birostris (assembly GCF_030028105.1). Classification (NCBI taxonomy): domain Eukaryota; kingdom Metazoa; phylum Chordata; class Chondrichthyes; order Myliobatiformes; family Myliobatidae; genus Mobula; species Mobula birostris. Next base: position 23,966 of record NW_027277095.1, read on the forward strand.
CATCACACTCTCCATAACCCTCCGCTCCACATCACTCACTCCATAACCCTCCCCTCCCCATCACTCTCTCCATAACCCTCCCCACCCATCCACTTCACTCTCTCCATAATCCTCCCCTCCCCATCACTCTCTGCATAATCCACCCCTCCCCTCCCCATCACTCACTCCATAACCTTCCCCTCCCATCCCCATCACTCTCTCCATAACCCTCCCCTCCCCATCACTCTCTCCATAACCCTCCACTCCCCATCACTCTCTCCATAACCCTCCCCTCCCCCATCACTCTCTCCATAACCCTCCCCTCCCCATCACACTCTCCATAACACTCCCCTCCCAATCACTCTCTCCATAACCCTCCCCTCCCCATCACTCTCTCCATAACCCTCCCCTCGCCATCACTCTCCCCATAACCCTCACCTCCCCATCACACTCTCCATAACCCTCCCCTCCCCATCACTCTCTCCATAATCCTCCCCTCTGCATCACTCTCTCCATAACCCTCCCCTCCCCATCACTCTCTCCATAATCCTCCCCTCCCCATCACTCTCTCCATAACCCTCCCATCCCCATCACTCTCTCCATAACCCTCGCCTCCCCTCCCAATCACTCTCTCCATAACATTCCCCTCCACATCACTCTCTCCATAACCCTCCCCTCCTCATCAATCTCTCCATAACCATCCCCTCCCCATCGCTATATCCATAAACCTCCCCCATCACTCTCTCCATAACCCTCCCCTCCCCTCCCCATCACTCTCTCCATAACCCTCCCCTCCCCTCCCCATCACACTCTCCATAACCCTCCGCTCCACATCACTCGCTCCATAACACTCCCCTCCCCTCCCCTCCCCATCACTCTCTCCATAACCCTCCCCACCCATCCCCTTCACTCTCTCCATAATCCTCCCCTCCCCATCACTCTCTGAATAATCCACCCCTCCCCTCCCCATCACTCACTCCATAACCTTCCACTCCCATCCCCATCACTCTCTCCATAACCCTACCCCGTCCCCATCACTCTCTCCATAAAACTCCCCTCCCCTCCCTATCACTCTTTCCATAACCCTCCCCTCCTCATCACTCTCTCCATAATCCTCCCCTCCCCATCACACTCCCAATAACACTCCCCTCCCAATCACTCTCTCCATAACCCTCCCCTCCCCATCACTCTCTCCATAACCCACCCCTCGCCATCACTCTCTCCATAACCCTCACCTCCCCATCACACTCTCCATAACCCTCCCCTCCCCATCACTCTCTCCATAATCCTCCCCTCTGCATCACTCTCTCCATAACCCTCCCCTCCCCATCACTCTCTCCATAATCCTCCCCTCCCCTCCCCATCACTCTCTCCATAACCCTCCCATCCCCATCACTCACTCCATAACCCTCGCCTCCCCTCCCAATCACTCTCTCCATAACATTCCCCTCCACATCACTCTCTCCATAACCCTCCCCTCCCCTCACAATTACTCTCTCTGCATAAACCTCCCCTCCCCATCATTCTCTCCATAACCCTCCCCTCCCCATCAGTCTATCCATAATCCTCCCCTCCCCTCCCCATCACCATCTGCATAAACCTCCCCTCCCCATCATTCTCTCCATAATCCTCCCCTCCCCTCCCCATCACTCTGTCCACAACCCTCCCCTACCCATCACTCTCTCCATAACCATCCGCTCCCCATCACCCTCTCAATAACCCTCCCCTCGCCTCCCCATCACTCTCTCCATAACCTTCCCCTCCCCTGCCCATCACTCTCTCCATGACCCACCCCTCCCCTCCCCTCCCCATCACTCTCCCCATAACCCTCCCCTCCCCAGCAGTCTCTCCATAACCCTCCACTCCCCGTCACTCTCTCCATAACCGTCCCCTCCCCATCACTCACCCCATAACACTTCCCTCCCCTCCCATCACTCTCTCCATTACCCTCCCCTCCCCATCACTCTCTCCATAACACTCCCCTCCCCATCACTCTCTCCATAAACCTCCCCTCCCCTGCCCATCACTCTCTCCATAACCCAACCCTCCCCATCACTCTCTCCATAACCCTCCCCTCCCCATCACTCTTTCCATGACCCTCCCTCCCCGTCACTCTCTCCATAACCCTCCCCTCCCCATCACTCTCTCCATAACCCTCCGCCCGTCACATCCCATCACTCTCTCCATAACCCTCCCCTCCCCATCACTCTCTCCATAACCCTCCCCCGCTCACATCCCGTCACTCTCTCCATAATCCACCCCTCCCCTCCCCATCACTCTCTGCATAAACCTCCCCTCCCTATCACTCTCTCCATAACATTCCCCTCCTCATCAATCTCTCCATAACCATCCCCTCCCCACCGCTATATCCATAAACCTCCCCCTATCACTCTCTCCATAACCCTCCCCTCCCCTCCCCATCACTCTCTCCATAACCCTCCCATCCCCTCCCCATCACACTCTCCATAACCCTCCGCTCCACATCACTCACTCCATAACCCTCCCCTCCCCATCACTCTCTCCATAACCCTCCCCACCCATCCACTTCACTCTCTCCATAATCCTCCCCTCCCCATCACTCTCTGCATAATCCACCCCTCCCCTCCCCATCACTCACTCCATAACCTTCCCCTCCCATCCCCATCACTCTCTCCATAACCCTCCCCGCCCCCATCACTCTCTCCATAACCCTCCACTCCCCATCACTCTCTCCATAACCCTCCCCTCCCCATCACTCTCTCCATAACCCTCCCCTCCCAGCATCCCACTCTCCCATAACACTCCCTCCCAATCACTCTCTCCATAACCCTCCCCTCCCCATCACTCTCTCCATAACCCTCCCCTCGCATCACTCTCCCCATAACCCTCACCTCCCCATCACACTCTCCATAACCCTCCCCTCCCCATCACTCTCTCCATAATCCCCCTCGGCATCACTCTCTCCATAACCCTCCCCTCCCCTCACTCTCTCCATAAGCCTCCCCTACCCATCACTCTCTCCATAACCCTCCCATCCCCATCACTCTCTCCATAACCCTCGCCTCCCTCCCAATCACTCTCTCCATAACATGCCCCTCCACCTCACTCTCTCCATAACCCTCCCCTCCTCATCAATCTCTCCATAACCATCCCCTCCCCATCGCTATATCCATAAACCTCCCCCCATCACGCTCTCCATAACCCTCCCCTCCCCTCCCCATCACTCTCTCCATAACCCTCCCCTCCCCGCCCCATCACACTCTCCATAACCCTCCGCTCCACATCACTCGCTCCATAACACTCCCCTCCCCTCCCCTCCCCATCACTCTCTCCATAACCCTCCCCACCCATCCCCTTCACTCTCTCCATAATCCTCCCCTCCCCCATCACTCTCTGATAATCCCACCCCTCCCCTCCCCATCACTCACTCCATAACCTTCCACTCCCATCCCCATCACTCTCTCCATAACCCTACCCCCTCCCCATCACTCTCTCCATAAACTCCCTCCCCTCCCTATCACTCTTCCATAACCCTCCCCTCCTCATCACTCTCTCCATAATCCTCCCCTCCCCATCACACTCCCAATAACACTCCCCTCCCAATCACTCTCTCCATAACCCTCCCCCTCCCCATCACTCTCTCCATAACCCACCCCTCGCCATCACTCTCTCCATAACCCTCACCTCCCCATCACTCTCTCCATAACCCTCCCCTCCCCATCACTCTCTCCATAATCCTCCCCTCTGCATCACTCTCCTCCATAACCCTCCCCTCCCCATCACTCTCTCCATAATCCTCCCCTCCCCTCCCCCTCACTCTCTCCATAACCCTCCCCATCCCCATCACTCACTCCATAACCCTCGCCTCCCCTCCCAATCACTCTCTCCATAACATTCCCCCTCCACATCACTCTCTCCATAACCCTCCCTCCCCTCACAATTACTCTCTCTGCATAAACCTCCCCTCCCCATCACTCTCCCATAACCCTCCCCTCCCCTCCTCATCACTCTCTCCATAATCTTCCCGTCCCCATCACTCTCCCCATAACCCTCCCCTCCCCATCACTCTCTCCATAACCCCTCCCCTCGCCTCCCCATCACTCTCTCCATAACCCTCCCCTCACCATCACACTCTCCATAACCCTCCCCTCCCCTCCCCATCACTCTCTCCATAACCCTCCCCTCCCCATCACTCTCTCCATAACCCTCCCCCTCGCCTCCCCATCACTCCATCCATAACCATCCCCTCCCCTCACTCTGTCCATAACCCTCCACTCCCCATCACTCTCGCCATAACCCTCCCCTCCGCATCACTCTCTCCATAACCCTCAAATCCCCTCCCCTCCCCATCACTCTGTCCATAACCCTCCCCTCCCTTCCACATCACTCTCTCCATAACACTCCACTCCCCTCCCCATCACTCTCTCCATAACCCTCCCCTCCCCATCACTCTTTCCATAACCCTCCCCTCCCCATCACTCTCTCCTTAACCCTCCCCTCCCCATTACTATCTCCATAACCCACCCCCATCACTCTCTCCATAACCCTCCCCTCCCCATCACTCTCTCCATAACCCTCCCCTCCCCCTCCTCATCACTCGCTCCATAATCTTCCCGTCCCCATCACTCTCCCCATAACCCTCCCCTCCCCATCACTCTCTCCATAATCCTCCCCTCCCCTCCCATCACTCTCTCCAAAACCCTCCCATCCCCATCACTCTCTCCATAACCCTCGCCTCCCCTCCCAATCACTCTCTCCATAACATTCCCCTCCATCACTCTCTCTCCATAACCCTCCCCTCCCCTCACAATTACTCTCTCCATAAACCTCCCCGCCCCATCACTCTCTCCATAACCCTCCCCTCCCCTCCTCATCACTCTCTCCTTAATCTTCCCGTCCCCATCACTCTCCCCATAACCCTCCCCTCCCCATCACTCTCTCCATATCCCTCCCCTCGCCTCCCCATCACTCTCTCCATAACCCTCCCCTCACCATCACACTCTCCATAACCCTCCCCTCCCCTCCCCATCACTCTCTCCATAACCCTCCCCTCCCCATCACTCTCTCCATAACCCTCCCCTCGCCTCCCCATCACTCCATCCATAACCATCCCCTCCCCATCACTCTCTCCATAACCCTCCACTCCCCATCACTCTCTCCATAACCCTCCCCTCCCCATCACTCTCTTCCATTAACCCTCAAAGCCCCTCCCCTTCCCACCACTCGCTCCATAACCCTCCCTCCCCTCCCCATCACTCTCTCCATAACCCTCCCCTCCCCATCACTCTTTCCATAACCCTCCCCTCCCCATCACTCTCTCCATAACCCTCCCCTCCCCATTACTATCTCCATAACCATCCCCCCATCACTCTCTCCATAACCCTCCCCTCCCCTTCACTCTCTCCATAACCCTCCCCTCCCCTCCTCATCACTCTCTCCATAATCTTCCCGTCCCCATCACTCTCCCCATAACCCTCGCCTCCCCATCACTCTCTCCATAACCCTCCCCTCGCCGCCCATCACTCTCTCGATAACCCTCCACTCCCCATCACTCTCTCCATAACCCTCCCCTCCGCATCACTCTCTCCATAACCCTCCCCTCCCCTCCTCATCACTCTCTCCATAATCTTCCCGTCCCCATCACTCTCCCCATAACCCTCCCCTCCCCATCACTCTCTCCATAACCCTCCCCTCGCCTCCCCATCACTCTCTCCATAACCCTCCCCTCTCCATCACACTCTCCATAACCCTCCCCTCCCCTCCCCATCACCTCTCTCTCCATACCCTCCCCGCCCCTCCCATCACTCTCTCCATAACCCTCCCCTCGCCTCCCCATCACTCCATCCATAACCATCCCCTCCCCATCACTCTCTCCATAACCCTCCACTCCCCATCACTCTCTCCATAACCCTCCCCTCCCCATCACTCTCTCCATAACCCTCAAAGCCCCTCCCCTTCCCACCACTCGCTCCATAACCCTCCCCTCCCCTCCCCATCACTCTCTCCATAACCCTCCCCTCCCCATCACTCTTGCCATAACCCTCCCCTCCCCATCACTCTCTCCATAACCCTCCCCTCCCCATTACTATCTCCAGAACCCTCCCCCCATCACTCTCTCCATACCCTCCCCTCCCCTTCACTCGTCTCCATAACCCTCCCCTCCCCTCTTCATCACTCTCTCCATAATCTGTCCCGTCCCCATCACTCTCCCCATAACCCTCGCCTCCCCATCACTCTCTCCATAACCCTCCCCTCGCCTGCCCATCACTCTCTCTATAACCCTCCACTCCCCATCACTCTCTCCATAACCCTCCCCTCCCCATCACTCTCTCCATAACCCTCCCCACGCCTCCCCATCACTCCATCAATAACCATCCCCTCCCCCTCACTCTCTCCATAACCCTCCACTCCCCATCACTCTCTCCATAACCCTCCCATCCCCATCACTCTATCCTTAACCCTCCTCTCCACATCACTCTCTCCAGTAACCCTCAAATCCCCTCCCCTCCCACCACTCGCTCCATAACCCTCCCCGCCCCTCCACATCACTCTCTCCATAATGCTCCCCCTGCCCCATCACTCTGTCCATAACCCTCCCCTCCCTGCCACATCACGCTCTCCATAACACTCCACTCCCCTCCCCATTACTCTCTCCAGTAACCCTCCACTCCCCTCCCCATCACTCGGTCCATAACCCTCCCCTCCCCTCCACATCACTCTCTCCAGTAATGCTCCCCTCCCTATCACTCTGTCCATAACCCTCCCCTCCCTTCACAACACTCTCTCCATAACACTCCACTCCCCTCCGCATTACTCTCTCCATAACCCTCCCCTCCCCTCCCCATCACTCTGTCCATAACCCTCCCCTCCCCATCACTCTCTCCATAACCCTCCCCTACCCTCCACATCACTCTCTCCATAACCCGTCCACTCCCCTCCCCATCACTCCCTCCATAATTCCTCCCCTCCCCACCCCAGCACTCTCTCCATCACTCTCTCCATAACCCGCCCTGCCCATCACTATCTCCATATCCCTCCCACCATCACGCGGTCCATAACCCTCCACTCCCATCCCCATCACTCTCTCCATAACCCTCCCCTCCCCTCACAATTTACTCTCTCCATAAACCGCCCCGCCCCAGCACTCTCTCCATAACCCTCCCCTCCCCTCCTCATCACTCTCTCCATAATCTTCCCGTCCCCATCACTCTCCCCATAACCCTCCCCTCCCCATCACTCTCTCCATAACCCTCCCCTCGCCTCCCCATCACTCTCTCCATAACCCTCCCCTCACCATCACACTCTCCATAACCCTCCCCTCCCCTCCCCATCACGCTCTCCATAACCCTCCCTTCCCCATCACTCTGCTCCATAACCCTCCCCTCGCCTCCCCATCACTCCATCCATAACCATCCCCTCCCCATCACTCTCTCCTTAACCCTCCACTCCCCAGCACTCTCTCCATAACCCTCCCCTCCCCAGCACTCTCTCCATAACCCGCAAAGCCCCTCCCCGTCCCACCACTCGCTCCTTAACCCTCCCCTCCCTCCCCATCACGCTCTCCATAACCCTCCCCTCCCCATCACTCTTTGCCATAACCCGCCCCTCCCCATCACTCTCTCCATAACCCTCCCCTCCCCATGACTATCTCCATAACCCTCCCCCATCTCTCTCCATAACCCTCCCCTCCCCTGTCACTCTCGCCATAACCCTCCCCTCCCCTCCTCATCACTCGCTCCATAATCGTCCCGTCCCCATCACTCTCCCCATAACCCTCGCCTCCCCATCACTCTCTCCATAACCCTCCCCTCGCCTGCCCAGCACTCTCTCTATAACCCTCCACTCCCCATCACGCTCTCCATAACCCTCCCCTCCCCATCACGCTCTCCATAACCCTCCCCCAC
>NW_027277096.1:0-31826 GCF_030028105.1 Mobula birostris
CCAGTGCCGTCCTCCACATCTGTCTACATAAAACCAGTGCCATCCTACCCATCTAACTACATAAAACCAGTGCCGAACTCTCCATCTCTCTCATAAAACCAGTACCGTCCTCCCCATCTGTCTGCATAAAACCAGTGTCGTCCTCCCCATCTATCTAGATAAAGCCAGTGCCGTCGTACCCAACAAACTAGATGTAACCAGCGCCATCCTCCCCATCTAACTACATAATACCAGTGCCGTCCTCTCTATCTCTCTACATAAAACCAGTGCCATCTTCCTCATCTATCTGCATAAGACCATTGCCGTCCTACCCATCTATCTACATAAAACCAGTGCCGTGCTACTGATCCATCAACATAAAACCAGTGTCGTCCTCCCCACCTATCTACATAAAACCAGTGCAGTCCACCCCATCTATCTACATAAAACCAGTGCCCATTCTCTCCATCTCTCTACATGAATCCAGTGCCGTCCTCCCCATCTATCTACATAAAACAAATGCCGTCCTCCCCATCTGTCTGCATAAAAGCAGTGTCATCCTCCCCATCTCTCTACATAAAACCAGTGTCGTCCTCCCCGTCTCTCTACATACAATCAGTGTCGTCCTCTCCATCTCTCTACATAAAACCAGTGCCATCTTCCTCCTCCATCTACATAAGACCATTGCCGTCCTACCCATCTATCTACATAAAACCAGTGCCGTCCTACCCACCCATCTACATAAAACCAGTGCCATCCTACCCATCTAACTACATAAAACCTGTGCCGTCCTCCCCAACTAAGTACATAAAACCAGTGCCGTCCTACCCATCTATCTACATAAAACCAGTGCCGTGCTACTGAACCATCAACATAAAACCAGAGCCATCCTCCCCATCTCTCTAAATAAAAGCAGTGCCGTCCTACCCACCCGTCTACATAAACCAGTGCCATCCTACCCATCTAACTACATAAAACCAGTGCCGTACCTCCCCATCTAACTACATAAAACCAGTGTCGTCCTACCCATCTATCTACATAAAACCAGTGCAGTCCCTTCCATCTCTCTACATATAACGAGTGTTGTCCTCCCAATCTACCTATATAAAACCAGTGCTGTCCTCTCTATCTCTCTACATAAAACCAGTGCCGTCCTACCTATCTATCTACATAAAACCAGTGTCGTCCACCCCATCTATCTACATCAAACCAGTGCCCTCCTACCCATCTAACTACATAAAAGCAGTGCCGTCCTCCTCATCTATCTACATAAAACCAGTGCCACCCTTTCCATCTCTCTACATAATAAACAGTGCCGTCGTACCCAACGAACTAGATAAAACCAGTGCCATCCTCCCCATCTAACTACATAATACCAGTGCCGTCCTCTCCATCTCTCTACATAAAACCAGTGCCATCTTCCTCATCTATCTGCATAAGACCATTGCCGTCCTACCCATCTATCTACATAAAACCAGTGCCGTGCTACTGATCCATCAACATAAAAGCAGTGTCGTCCTCCCCATCTATTTACATAAAACCCAGTGCCGTCCACCCCATCTATCTACATAAAACCAGTGCCGTCCTACTGATCCATCAACATAAAACCAGTGCTATCCACCCCATCACTCTAAATAAAACCAGTGCCCTCCTACCCATCTAACTACATAAAACCAGTGCCGTCCTCCTCATCTATCTACATAAAACCAGTGCCGTCCAACCCATCTATCTACATAAAACCAGTGCCACCCTACACATCTATATACATAATACCAGTGCCATGCTCTCCATCTCTCTCATAAAACCAGTACCCGTCCTCCCCATCTGTCTGCATAAAACCACTGTCGTCCTCCCCATCTATCTAGATAAAAACCAGTGCCGTCGTACCCAACGAACTAGATAAAACCAGCGCCTTCCTCCCATCTAACTACATAAAACCTGTGCAATCCTCCCCAACTAAGTACATAAAACCAGTGTCATCCTCCCCATCTAACTACATAAAACCAGTGCCGTCGTCCCCATCTATCTACATAAAACCAGTGCCATCCTACCCAGCTATCTACATAAAACCACTGCTGTCCTCCCCATCTATCTACATAAAACCAGTCCTGTCCTCTGCATCTCTCTACATAAAACCAGTGCCACCCTACCCATCTATATACATAATACCAGTGCCGTACTCTCCATCTCTCTCATAAAACCAGTACCGTCCAGTGCCGTACTCTCCATCTCTCTCATAAAACCAGTACCGTCCTCCCCATCTGTCTGCATAAAACCAGTGTCGTCCTCCCCATCAATCTAGATAAAACCAGTGCCTTCGTACCCAATGAACTAGATAAAACCAGTGCCATCCTCCCCATCTAACTACATAATACCAGTACCGTCCTCTCCATCTCTCTACATAAAACCAGTGCCATCTTCCTCATCTATCTGCATAAGACCATTGATGTCCCTACCCATCTATCTACATAAAACCAGTGCCGTGCTACTGATCCATCAACATAAAACCAGTGTCGTCCTCCCCATCTATCTACATAAAACCAGTGCAGTCCACCCCATCTATCTACATAAAACCAGTGCCCGTTCTCTCCATCTCTCTACATGAATCCAGTGCCATCCTCCACATCTCTCTACATCAAACCAGTGCCATCCTACACATCTATCTACATAAAACCAGTGCCGTCCTACTGATCCATCAACATAAAACCAGTGCCATTCACCCCATCTATCCACATAAAACCAGTGCCGTCCTCCCCATCTATCTACATAAAACTAGTGCCATCCTACCCATCTATCTACATAAAACCAGTGCCGTCCTCCCCATCTATCTACATAAAACCAGTGTCGTCCTCCCCATCTATCTAAATAAAACCAGTGCCGTCGTACCCAACAAACTAGATATAACCAGCGCCATCCTCCCCATCTAACTACATAATACCAGTGCCGTCCTCTCTATCTCTCTACATAAAACCAGTGCCATCTTCCTCATCTATCTGCATAAGACCATTGCCGTCCTACCCATCTATCTACATAAAACCAGTGCCTTGCTACTGATCCATCAACATAAAACCAGTGTCGTCCTCCCCACCTATCTAAATAAAACCAGTGCAGTCCACCCCATCTATCTACATAAAACCAGTGCCCGTTCTCTCCATCTCTCTACATGAATCCAGTGCCGTCCTCCACATCTCTCTACATCAAACCAGTGCCGACCTCCCCATCTACCTACATAAAACCAGTGCCGTCCCACCCATCTACCTACATAAAACCAGTGCCACCCTACACATCTATATAAATAATACCAGTGCCGTACTCTCCATCCTCTCATAAAACCAGTACCGTCCTCTCCATCTGTATGCATAAAACCAGTGCCGTCCTACCCATCTATCTACATAAAACCAGTGTCATCCACCCCATCTATCTACATAAAACCAGTGCCCTCCTACCCATCTAACTACATAAAACCAGTGCCGTCCCACCCATCTATCTACATAAAACCAGTGCCACCCTACACATCTATATACATAATACCAGTGCCGTACTCTCCATCTCTCTCATAAAACCAGTACCGTCCTCCCCATCTGTCTGCATAAAACCAGTGCCATCCTACCCATCTATCTACATAAAACCAGTGCAGTCCTCTCCATCTCTCCACATAAAACCAGTGCCATCTTCCTCATCTATCTGCATAAGACCATTGCTGTCCTACCCATCTATCTACATAAAACCAGTACCGTCCTCCCCATCTATCTATATAAAACTAGTGCCATCCTCCCCATCTAACTACATTATACCAGTGCCGTCCTCTCCATCTCTCTGCATAAAACCAGTGCCATCTTCCTCATCTATCTGCATAAGACCATTGCCGTCCTACCCATCTATCTACATAAAACCAGTGCCGTGGTACTGATCCACCAACATAAAACCAGTGTCGTCCTCCCCATCTATCTACATAAAACCAGTGCAGTCCACCCCATCTATCTACATAAAACCAGTGCCCGTTCTCTCCATCTCTCTACATGAATCCAGTGCCGTCCTCCACATGTCTCTACATCAAACCAGTGCCATCCTACTCATCTATCTACATAAAACCAGTGCCGTCCTACTGATCCATCAACATAAAACCAGTGCCATCCACCCCATCTCTCTAAATAAAACCAGTGCCCTCCTACCCATCTAACTACATAATACCAGAGTCGTCCTCCTCATCTATCTGCATAAGACCATTGCCGTCCTACCCATCTATCTGCATAAAACCAGTGCCATCCTCCCCATCTATCTACATAAAACCAGTGCCGTCCTCCCCATCTATCTACATAAAACCATGCCATCCTACCCATCTATCTTCATAAAACCAGTGCCGTCCTACCCATCTATCTACATAAAACCAGTCCTGTCCTCTGCATCTCTCTACATAAAAGCAGTGCCACCCTACCCATCTATATACATAATACCAGTGCCGTACTCTCCATCTCTCTCATAAAACCAGTACCGTCCTCCCCATCTATCTACATAAAAGCAGTGCCGTGCTACTGATCCATCAACATAAAACCAGTGTCGTCCTCCCCATCTATCTAAATAAAACCAGTGCAGTCCACCCCATCTATCTACATAAAACCAGTGCCCGTTCTCTCCATCTCTCTACATGAATCCAGTACCGCCCTCCACATCTCTCTACATAAAACCAGTGCCACCCTACCCATCTATATACATAATACCAGTGCCGTACTCTCCATCTCTCTCATAAAACCAGTTCCGTCCTCCCCATCTGTCTGCATAAAACCAGTGTCATCCTCCCCATCTATCTACATAAAACCAGTGCCGTCCTCTCTATCTCTCTACATAAAACCAGTGCCGTCCTACCCATCTATCTACATAAAACCAGTGCCCTGCTACTGATCCATCAACATAAAACCAGTGTCGTCCTCCCCATCTATCTACATAAAACCAGTGAAGTCCACCCCATCTATCTACATAAAACTAGTGCCCATTCTCTCCATCTCTCTACATGAATCCAGTGCCGTCCTCCACATCTCTCTACATAAAACCAGTGCCATCCTACTCATCTTTCTACATAAAACCAGTGCCGTCCTACTGATCCATCAACATAAAACCAGTGCATTCCACCCCATCTCTCTAAATAGAACCAGTGCCCTTCTACCCATCTAACTACATAAAACCAGTGCCGTCCTCCTCATCTATCTACATAAAACCAGTACCGACCTCCCCATCTACCTACATAAAACCAGTGCCGTCCTCCTCATCTATCTACATAAAACCAGTACCGACCTCCCCATCTACCTACATAAAACCAGTGCCGTCCCACCCATCTACCTACATAAAACCAGTGCCACCCTACACATCTATATACATAATACCAGTGCCGTACTCTCCATCTCTCTCATAAAACCAGTACCGTCCTCCCCATCTGTCTGCATAAAACCAGTGCCATCCTACCCATCTATCTAGATAAAACCAGTGCCATCCTCCCCATCTAACTACATAATACCAGTGCAGTCCTCTCCATCTCTCCACATAAAACCAGTGCCATCTTCCTCATCTATCTGCATAAGACCATTGCCGTCCTACCCATCTATCTACATAAAACCAGTACCGTCCTCCCCATCTAACTACATAATACAAGTGCCGTCCTCCCCATCTATCTACATAAAATCAGTGCCATCCTCCCCATTTATCTACATAAAACCAGCACCGTCCTCCCCATTTATCTACATAAAACCAGTGCCATCCTACTCATCTATCTACATAAAACCAGTGCCGTCCTCCCCATCTATCTACATAAAACCAGTCCTGTCCTCTGCATCTCTCTACATAAAACCAGTGCCACCCTACCCATCTATATACATAATACCAGTGCCGTACTCTCCATCTCTCTCATAAAACCAGTTCCGTCCTCCCCATCTGTCTGCATAAAACCAGTGTCGTCCTCCCCATCAATCTAGATAAAACCAGTGTCGTCGTACCCAACGAACTAGATAAAACCAGTGCCTTCCTACCCATCTATCTACATAAAACCAGTGCCCTGCTACTGATCCATCAACATAAAACCAGTGTCGTCCTCCCCATCTATCTACATAAAACCAGTGCCCATTCTCTCCATCTCTCTACATGAATCCAGTGCCGTCCTCCACATCTCTCTACATAAAACCAGTGCCATCCTACTCATCTATCTACATAAAACCAGTGCCGTCCTACTGATCCATCAACATAAAACCAGTGCATTCCACCCCATCTCTCTAAATAGAACCAGTGCCCTCCTACCCATCTAACTACATAAAACCAGGGCCGTCCTCCTCATCTATCTACATAAAACCAGTGCCGACCTCCCCATCTACCTACATAAAACCAGTGCCGTCCCACCCATCTACCTACATAAAACCAGTGCCACCCTACACATCTATATAAATAATACCAGTGCCGTACTCTCCATCCTCTCATAAAACCAGTACCGTCCTCACCATCTGTATGCATAAAACCAGTGCCGTCCTACCCATCTATCTACATAAAACCAGTGTCATCCACCCCATCTATCTACATCAAACCAGTGCCCTCCTACCCATCTAACTACATAAAACCAGGGCCGTCCTCCTCATCTATCTACATAAAACCAGTGCCATCCTGCCCATCTATCTACATAAAACCAGTGCCGTACCACCCATCTATCTACATAAAACCAGTGCCACCCTACAAATCTATATACATAATACCATTGCCGTACTCTCCATCTCTCTCATAAAACCAGTACCGTCCTCCCCATCTGTCTGCATAAAACCAGTGCCATCCTACCCATCTATCTACATAAAACCAGTGCAGTCCTCTCCATCTCTCCACATAAAACCAGTGCCATCTTCCTCATCTATCTGCATAAGGCCATTGCCGTCCTACCCATCTATCTACATAAAACCAGTACCGTCCTCCCCATCTATCTATATAAAACTAGTGCCATCCTTTTCATCTCTCTACATAATACCAGTTCCGTCCTCCCCATCTAACTACATAATACAAGTGCCGTCCTCCCCATCTATCTACATAAAATCAGTGCCATCCTACTCACCTATCTACATAAAACCAGTGCCGTCCTCCCCATCTATCTACATAAAACTAGTCCTGTCCTGCGCATCTCTCTACATAAAACCAGTGCCACCCTAGCCATCTATATACATAATACCAGTCCCATACTCTCCATCTCTCTCATAAAACCAGTACCGTCCTCCCCATCTGTCTGCATAAAACCAGTGTCGTCCTCCCCATCAATCTAGATAAAACCAGTGCCGTCGTACCCAACAAACTAGATAAAACCAGTGCCATCCTCCCCATCTAACTACATAATACCAGTGCCGTCCTCTCCATCTCTCTGCATAAAACCAGTGCCATCTTCCTCATCTATCTGCATAAGACCATTGCCGTCCTACCCATCTATCTACATAAAACCAGTGCCGTGCTACTGATCCACCAACATAAAACCAGTGTCGTCCTCCCCATCTATCTCCATAAAACCAGTGCAGTCCACCCCATCTATCTACATAAAACCAGTGCCCGTTCTCTCCATCTCTCTACATAAAACCATGCCATCCTACCCATCTATCTACATAAAACCAGTGCCGTCCTCCCCATCTATCTACATAAAACCAGTGCCGTCCTCCCCATCTATCTACATAAAACCATGCCATCCTACCCATCTATCTACATAAAACCAGTGCCGTCCTACCCATCTATCTACATAAAACCAGTGCCACCCTACACATCTATATACATAATACCAGTGCCGTACCCTCCATCTCTCTCATAAAACCAGTACCGTCCTCCCCATCTGTCTGCATAAAACCAGTGTCGTCCTCCCCATCTATCTAGATAAAACCAGTGCCGTCGTACCCAACGATCTAGATAAAACCAGCGCCATCCTCCCCATCTAACTACATAATACCAGTGCCGACCTCTCCATCTCTCTACATATAACCAGTGCCATCTTCCTCATCTAACTACATAAGACCATTGCCGTCCTACCTATCTATCTACTTAAAACCAGTGCCGTGCTACTGATCCATCAACATAAAACCAGTGCCATCCACCCCATCTCTCTAAATAAAACCAGTGCCGTCCTACCCATCTAACTACATAAAACCTGTGCCGTCCTCCCCAACTAAGTACATAAAACCAGTGTCATCCTCCCCACCTATCTACATAAAACCAGTGCCGTCCTCCCCATCTATCTATATAAAACTAGTGCCATCCTTTCCATCTCTCTACATAATACCAGTGCCGTCCTCCCCATCTGACTACATAAAGCGAGTGCCGTCCTCCCCATCTATCTACATAAAACCAGTGCCGTCCTTTCCACCTCTCTACATATAACGAGTGTTGTCCTCCCCATCTACCTATATAAAACCAGTGCCGTCCTACCCATCTATATACATAAAACAAATGCCGTCCTCCCCATCTCTCTGCATAAAAGCAGTGTCGTCCTCCCCATCTACCTATATAAAACCAGTGTCGTCCTCTCTATCTCTCTACATAAAACCAGTGCCGTCCTACCCATCTATCTACATAAAACCAGTGTCGTCCACCCCATCTATCTACATAAAATCAGTGCCATCCTACTCATCTATCTACATAAAACCAGTGCCATCCTCCCCATCTATCTACATAAAACCAGTGCCATCCTACCCCTCTAACTACATAAAACCTGTGCCGTCCTCCCCAACTAAGTACATAAAACGAGTGTCATCCTCCCCATCTATCTACATAAAACCAGTGCCGTCCTCCCCATCTATCTATATAAAACTGGTGCCATACTTTCCATCTCTCCACATAAAACCAGTGCCGTCCTACCCATCTATCTACATAAAACCAGTGCCGTGCTACTGATCCATCAACATAAAACCAGTGCCATCCACCCCATCTCTCCAAATAAAACCAGTGCCGTCCTACCCACCCGTCCACATAAAACCAGTGCCATCCTACCCATCTAACTACATAAAACCAGTGAAGTACCTCCCCATCTAACTACATAAAACCAATGTCGTCCTACCCATCTACCTATATAAAACCAGTGCCGTCCTCTCTATCTCTCTACATAAAACCAGTGCCGACCTACCCACCCGTCCACATAAAACCAGTGCCATCCTACCCATCTAACTACATAAAACCAGTGAAGTACCTCCCCATCTAACTACATAAAACCAATGTCGTCCTACCCATCTATCTACATAAAACCAGTGCAGTCCTTTCCATCTCTCTACATATAACGAGTGTTGTCCTCCCAATCTACCTATATAAAACCAGTGCCGTCCTCTCTATCTCTCTACATAAAACCAGTGCCGACCTACCCATCTATCGACATAAAACCAGTGTCGTCCACCCCATCTATCTACATCAAACCAGTGCCCTCCTACCCATCTAACTACATAAAAGCAGTGCCGTCCTCCTCATCTATCTACATAAAACCAGTGCCGTCCTACTGATCCATCAACATAAAACCAGTGCCATCCACCCCATCTATCTACATAAAACCAGTGCCGTCCTCCCCATCTATCGACATAAAACTAGTGCCATCCTACCCATCTATCTACATAAAACTAGTCCTGTCCTGCGCATCTCTCTACATAAAACCAGTGCCACCCTAGCCATCTATATACATAATACCAGTCCCATACTCTCCATCTCTCTCATAAAACCAGTACCCTCCTCCCCATCTGTCTGCATAAAACCAGTGTCGTCCTCCCCATCAATCTAGATAAAACCAGTGCCGTCGTACACAAGAAACTAGATAAAACCAGTGCCATCCTCCCCATCTAACTACATAATACCAGTGCCGTCCTCTCCATCTCTCTACATAAAACCAGTGCCATCTTCCTCATCTATCTGCATAAGACCATTGCCGTCCTACCCATCTATCTACATAAAACCAGTGCCGTGCTACTGATCCACCAACATAAAACCAGTGTCGTCCTCCCCATCTATCTACATAAAACCAGTGCAGTCCACCCCATCTATCTACATAAAACCAGTGCCCGTTCTCTCCATCTCTCTACATGAATCCAGTGCCGTCCTCCACATCTCTCTACATCAAACCAGTGCCATCCTACTCATCTATCTACATAAAACCAGTGCCGTCCTACTGATCCATCAACATAAAACCAGTGCCATCCACCCCATCTATCTACATAAAACCAGTGCCGTCCTCCCCATCTATCGACATAAAACTAGTGCCATCCTACCCATCTATCTACATAAAACTAGTCCTGTCCTGCGCATCTCTCTACATAAAACCAGTGCCACCCTAGCCATCTATATACATAATACCAGTCCCATACTCTCCATCTCTCTCATAAAACCAGTACCCTCCTCCCCAACTGTCTGCATAAAACCAGTGTCGTCCTCCCCATCAATCTAGATAAAACCAGTGCCGTCGTACACAAGAAACTAGATAAAACCAGTGCCATCCTCCCCATCTAACTACATAATACCAGTGCCGTCCTCTCCATCTCTCTGCATAAAACCAGTGCCATCTTCCTCATCTATCTGCATAAGACCATTGCCGTCCTACCCATCTATCTACATAAAACCAGTGCCGTGCTACTGATCCACCAAGATAAAACCAGTGTCGTCCTCCCCATCTATCTACATAAAACCAGTGCAGTCCACCCCATCTATCTACATAAAACCAGTGCCCGTTCTCTCCATCTCTCTACATGAATCCAGTGCCGTCCTCCACATCTCTCTACATCAAACCAGTGCCATCCTACTCATCTATCTACATAAAACCAGTGCCGTCCTACTGATCCATCAACATAAAACCAGTGCCATCCACCCCATCTCTCTAAATAAAACCAGTGCCCTCCTACCCATCTAACTACATAAAGCCAGTGTCGTCCTCCTCATCTATCTGCATAAGACCATTGCCGTCCTACCCATCTATCTACATAAAACCAGTGCCACCCTACACATCTATATACATAATACCAGTGCCGTACCCTCCATCTCTCTCATAAAACCAGTACCGTCCTCCCCATCTGTCTGCATAAAACCAGTGTCGTCCTCCCCATCTATCTAGATAAAACCAGTGCCGTCGTACCCAACGATCTAGATAAAACCAGCGCCATCCTCCCCATCTAACTACATAATACCAGTGCCGACCTCTCCATCTCTCTACATATAACCAGTGCCATCTTCCTCATCTAACTACATAAGACCATTGCCGTCCTACCTATCTATCTACTTAAAACCAGTGCCGTGCTACTGATCCATCAACATAAAACCAGTGCCATCCACCCCATCTCTCTAAATAAAACCAGTGCCGTCCTACCCATCTAACTACATAAAACCTGTGCCGTCCTCCCCAACTAAGTACATAAAACCAGTGTCATCCTCCCCACCTATCTACATAAAACCAGTGCCGTCCTCCCCATCTATCTATATAAAACTAGTGCCATCCTTTCCATCTCTCTACATAATACCAGTGCCGTCCTCCCCATCTGACTACATAAAGCGAGTGCCGTCCTCCCCATCTATCTACATAAAACCAGTGCCGTCCTTTCCACCTCTCTACATATAACGAGTGTTGTCCTCCCCATCTACCTATATAAAACCAGTGCCGTCCTACCCATCTATATACATAAAACAAATGCCGTCCTCCCCATCTCTCTGCATAAAAGCAGTGTCGTCCTCCCCATCTACCTATATAAAACCAGTGTCGTCCTCTCTATCTCTCTACATAAAACCAGTGCCGTCCTACCCATCTATCTACATAAAACCAGTGTCGTCCACCCCATCTATCTACATAAAATCAGTGCCATCCTACTCATCTATCTACATAAAACCAGTGCCATCCTCCCCATCTATCTACATAAAACCAGTGCCATCCTACCCCTCTAACTACATAAAACCTGTGCCGTCCTCCCCAACTAAGTACATAAAACGAGTGTCATCCTCCCCATCTATCTACATAAAACCAGTGCCGTCCTCCCCATCTATCTATATAAAACTGGTGCCATACTTTCCATCTCTCCACATAAAACCAGTGCCGTCCTACCCATCTATCTACATAAAACCAGTGCCGTGCTACTGATCCATCAACATAAAACCAGTGCCATCCACCCCATCTCTCCAAATAAAACCAGTGCCGTCCTACCCACCCGTCCACATAAAACCAGTGCCATCCTACCCATCTAACTACATAAAACCAGTGAAGTACCTCCCCATCTAACTACATAAAACCAATGTCGTCCTACCCATCTACCTATATAAAACCAGTGCCGTCCTCTCTATCTCTCTACATAAAACCAGTGCCGACCTACCCACCCGTCCACATAAAACCAGTGCCATCCTACCCATCTAACTACATAAAACCAGTGAAGTACCTCCCCATCTAACTACATAAAACCAATGTCGTCCTACCCATCTATCTACATAAAACCAGTGCAGTCCTTTCCATCTCTCTACATATAACGAGTGTTGTCCTCCCAATCTACCTATATAAAACCAGTGCCGTCCTCTCTATCTCTCTACATAAAACCAGTGCCGACCTACCCATCTATCGACATAAAACCAGTGTCGTCCACCCCATCTATCTACATCAAACCAGTGCCCTCCTACCCATCTAACTACATAAAAGCAGTGCCGTCCTCCTCATCTATCTACATAAAACCAGTGCCGTCCTACTGATCCATCAACATAAAACCAGTGCCATCCACCCCATCTATCTACATAAAACCAGTGCCGTCCTCCCCATCTATCGACATAAAACTAGTGCCATCCTACCCATCTATCTACATAAAACTAGTCCTGTCCTGCGCATCTCTCTACATAAAACCAGTGCCACCCTAGCCATCTATATACATAATACCAGTCCCATACTCTCCATCTCTCTCATAAAACCAGTACCCTCCTCCCCATCTGTCTGCATAAAACCAGTGTCGTCCTCCCCATCAATCTAGATAAAACCAGTGCCGTCGTACACAAGAAACTAGATAAAACCAGTGCCATCCTCCCCATCTAACTACATAATACCAGTGCCGTCCTCTCCATCTCTCTACATAAAACCAGTGCCATCTTCCTCATCTATCTGCATAAGACCATTGCCGTCCTACCCATCTATCTACATAAAACCAGTGCCGTGCTACTGATCCACCAACATAAAACCAGTGTCGTCCTCCCCATCTATCTACATAAAACCAGTGCAGTCCACCCCATCTATCTACATAAAACCAGTGCCCGTTCTCTCCATCTCTCTACATGAATCCAGTGCCGTCCTCCACATCTCTCTACATCAAACCAGTGCCATCCTACTCATCTATCTACATAAAACCAGTGCCGTCCTACTGATCCATCAACATAAAACCAGTGCCATCCACCCCATCTATCTACATAAAACCAGTGCCGTCCTCCCCATCTATCGACATAAAACTAGTGCCATCCTACCCATCTATCTACATAAAACTAGTCCTGTCCTGCGCATCTCTCTACATAAAACCAGTGCCACCCTAGCCATCTATATACATAATACCAGTCCCATACTCTCCATCTCTCTCATAAAACCAGTACCCTCCTCCCCATCTGTCTGCATAAAACCAGTGTCGTCCTCCCCATCAATCTAGATAAAACCAGTGCCGTCGTACACAAGAAACTAGATAAAACCAGTGCCATCCTCCCCATCTAACTACATAATACCAGTGCCGTCCTCTCCATCTCTCTGCATAAAACCAGTGCCATCTTCCTCATCTATCTGCATAAGACCATTGCCGTCCTACCCATCTATCTACATAAAACCAGTGCCGTGCTACTGATCCACCAAGATAAAACCAGTGTCGTCCTCCCCATCTATCTACATAAAACCAGTGCAGTCCACCCCATCTATCTACATAAAACCAGTGCCCGTTCTCTCCATCTCTCTACATGAATCCAGTGCCGTCCTCCACATCTCTCTACATCAAACCAGTGCCATCCTACTCATCTATCTACATAAAACCAGTGCCGTCCTACTGATCCATCAACATAAAACCAGTGCCATCCACCCCATCTCTCTAAATAAAACCAGTGCCCTCCTACCCATCTAACTACATAAAGCCAGTGTCGTCCTCCTCATCTATCTGCATAAGACCATTGCCGTCCTACCCATCTATCTGCATAAAACCAGTGCCATCCTCCCCATCTATCTACATAAAACCAGTGCCGTCCTCCCCATCTATCTACATAAAACCATGCCATCCTACCCATCTATCTACATAAAACCAGTCCTGTCCTCTGCATCTCTCTACATAAAAGCAGTGTCACCCTACCCATCTATATACATAATACTAGTGCCGTACTCTCCATCTCTCTCATAAAACCAGTACCGTCCTCCCCATCTATCTACATAAAAGCAGTGCCGTGCTACTGATCCATCAACATAAAACCAGTGTCGTCCTCCCCATCTATCTAAATAAAACCAGTGCAGTCCACCCCACCTATCTACATAAAACCAGTGCCCGTTCTCTCCATTTCTCTACATGAATCCAGTACCGTCCTCCACATCTCTCTACATCAAACCAGTGCCATCCTACTCATCTATCTACATAAAACCAGTGCCGTACTACTGATCCATCAACATAAAACCAGTGCCATCCACCCCATCTCTCTAAATAAAACCAGTGCCCTCCTACCCTTCTAACTACATAAAACCAGTGCCATCCACCCCATCTCTCTATATAAAATCAGTGCCGTCCTCTCTATCTCTCTACATAAAACCAGTGCCGTCCTCCTCATCTATCTACATAAAACCAGTGCCGTCCTACCCATCTATCTACATAAAACCAGTGCCACCCTACACATCTATATACATAATACCAGTGCCGTACCCTCCATCTCTCTCATAAAACCAGTACCGTCCTCCCCATCTGTCTGCATAAAACCAGTGTCGTCCTCCCCATCTATCTAGATAAAACCAGTGCCGTCGTACCCAACGAACTAGATAAAACCAGCGCCATCCTCCCCATCTAACTACATTATACCAGTGCCGTCCTCTCCATCTCTCTACATAAAACCAGTGCCATCTTCCTCATCTAACTACATAAGACCATTGCCGTCCTACCCATCTATCTACATAAAACCAGTGCCGTGCTACTGATCCACCAACATAAAACCAGTGTCGTCCTCCCCATCTATCTACATAAAACCAGTGCAGTCCACCCCATCTATCTACATAAAACCAGTGCCCGTTCTCTCCATCTCTCTACATGAATCCAGTGCCGTCCTCCACATCTCTCTACCTCAAACCAGTGCCATCCTACTCATCTATCTACATAAAACCAGTGCCGTCCTACTGATCCATCAACATAAAACCAGTGCCATCCACCCCATCTCTCTAAATAAAACCAGTGCCCTCCTACCCATCTAACTACATAAAGCCAGTGTCGTCCTCCTCATCTATCTGCATAAGACCATTGCCGTCCTACCCATCTATCTGCATAAAACCAGTGCCATCCTCCCCATCTATCTACATAAAACCAGTGCCGTCCTCCCCATCTATCTACATAAAACCATGCCATCCTACCCATCTATCTACATAAAACCAGTGCCGTCCTACCCATCTATCTACATAAAACCAGTCCTGTCCTCTGCATCTCTCTACATAAAAGCAGTGTCACCCTACCCATCTATATACATAATACTAGTGCCGTACTCTCCATTTCTCTCATAAAACCAGTACCGTCCTCCCCATCTATCTACATAAAAGCAGTGCCGTGCTACTGATCCATCAACATAAAACCAGTGTCGTCCTCCCCATCTATCTAAATAAAACCAGTGCAGTCCACCCCACCTATCTACATAAAACCAGTGCCCGTTCTCTCCATTTCTCTACATGAATCCAGTACCGTCCTCCACATCTCTCTACATCAAACCAGTGCCATCCTACTCATCTATCTACATAAAACCAGTGCCGTACTACTGATCCATCAACATAAAACCAGTGCCATCCACCCCATCTCTCTAAATAAAACCAGTGCCCTCCTACCCTTCTAACTACATAAAACCAGTGCCATCCACCCCATCTCTCTATATAAAATCAGTGCCGTCCTCTCTATCTCTCTACATAAAACCAGTGCCGTCCTCCTCATCTATCTGCATAAAACCAGTGCCGTCCTACCCATCTATCTACATAAAACCAGTGCCACCCTACACATCTATATACATAATACCAGTGCCGTACCCTCCATCTCTCTCATAAAACCAGTACCGTCCTCCCCATCTGTCTGCATAAAACCAGTGTCGTCCTCCCCATCTATCTAGATAAAACCAGTGCCGTCGTACCCAACGAACTAGATAAAACCAGCGCCATCCTCCCCATCTAACTACATAATACCAGTGCCGTCCTCTCCATCTCTCTACATAAAACCAGTGCCATCTTCCTCATCTAACTACATAAGACCATTGCCGTCCTACCTATCTATCTACTTAAAACCAGTGCCGTGCTACTGATCCATCAACATAAAACCAGTGCCATCCACCCCATCTCTCTAAATAAAACCAGTGCCGTCCTACCCATCTAACTACATAAAACCTGTGCCGTCCTCCCCAACTAAGTACATAAAACCAGTGTCATCCTCCCCATCTATCTACATAAAACCAGTGCCGTCCTCCCCATCTATCTATATAAAACTAGTGCCATCCTTTCCATCTCTCTACATAATACCAGTGCCGTCCTCCCCATCTGACTACATAAAGCAAGTGCCGTCCTCCCCATCTATCTACATAAAATCAGTGCCATCCTACTCATCTATCTACATAAAACCAGTGCCTTCCTCCCCATCTATCTACATAAAACCAGTGCCGTCCTCCCCATCTATCTAAATAAAACCAGTGCCATCCTACCCATCTATCTACATAAAACCAGTGCCGTCCTCCCCATCTATCTACATAAAACCAGTCCTGTCCTCTGCATCTCTCTACATAAAACCAGTGCCACCCTACACATCTATATAAATAATACCAGTGCCGTACTCTCCATCCTCTCATAAAACCAGTACCGTCCTCACCATCTGTCTGCATAAAACCAGTGCCGTCCTACCCATCTATCTACATAAAACCAGTGTCATCCACCCCATCTATCTACATAAAACCAGTGCCCTCCTACCCATCTAACCTCATAAAACCAGTGCCGTCCTCCTCATCTATCTACATAAAACCAGTGCCGTCCTACCCATCTATCTACATAAAACCAGTGCCACCCTACACATCTATATACATAATACCAGTGCCGTACTCTCCATCTCTCACATAAAACCAGTGCCGTACTCCCCATTTATCTACATAAAACCAGTCCTGTCCTCTGCATCTCTCTACATAAAACCAGTGCCATCCTCCCCATCTAACTACATAATACAAGTGCCGTCCTCCCCATCTATCTACATAAAATCAGTGCCATCCTACTCATCAATCTACATAAAACCAGTGTCGTCCACCCCATCTATCTACATAAAACCAGCACCGTCCTCCCCATTTATCTACATAAAACCAGTGCCATCCTACTCATCTATCTACATAAAACCAGTGCCGTCCTCCCCATCTATCTACATAAAACTAGTCCTGTCCTGCGCATCTCTCTACATAAAACCAGTGCCACCCTAGCCATCTATATACATAATACCAGTCCCATACTCTCCATCTCTCTCATAAAACCAGTACCGTCCTCCCCATCTGTCTGCATAAAACCAGTGTCGTCCTCCCCATCAATCTAGATAAAACCAGTGCCGTCGTACCCAATGAACTAGATAAAACCAGTGCCATCCTCCCCATCTAACTACATAATACAAGTGCCGTCCTCTCCATCTCTCTCCAGAAAGCCAGTGCCACCTTCCTCATCTATCTGCATAAGACCATTGCCGTCCTACGCATCTATCTACATAAAACCAGTGCCGTGCTACTGATCCATCAACATAAAACCAGTGTCGTCCTACCCATCTATCTACATAAAACCAGTGCCGTCCACCCCATCTATCTACATAAAACCAGTGCCGTCCTACTGATCCATCAACATAAAACCAGTGCTATCCACCCCATCACTCTAAATAAAACCAGTGCCCTCCTACCCATCTAACTACATAAAACCAGTGCCGTCCTCCTCATCTATCTACATAAAACCAGTGCCGACCTACCCATCTATCTACATATAACCAGTGCCACCCTACACATCTATATACATAATACCAGTGCCGTACTCTCCATCTCTCTCATCAAACCAGTACCGTCCTCCCCATCTGTCTGCATAAAACCAGTGTCGTCCTCCCCATCAATATAGATAAAACCAGTGCCATCCTCCCCATCTAACTACATAATACCAGTACCGTCCTCTCCATCTCTCTACATAAAACCAGTGCCATCTTCCTCATCTATCTGCATAAGACCATTGATGTCCTACCCATCTATCTACATAAAACCAGTGCCGTGCTACTGATCCATCAACATAAAACCAGTGTCGTCCTCCCCATCTATCTACATAAAACCAGTGCAGTCCACCCCATCTATCTACATAAAACCAGTGCCCGTTCTCTCCATCTCTCTACATGAATCCAGTGCCGTCCTCCACATCTCTCTACATCAAACCAGTGCCATCCTACTCATCTATCTACATAAAACCAGTGCCGTCCTACTGATCCATCAACATAAAACCAGTGCCATTCACCCCATCTATCCACATAAAACCAGTGCCGTCCTCCCCATCTATCTACATTAAACTAGTGCCATCCTACCCATCTATCTCCATAAAACCAGTGCCGTCCTCCCCATCTATCTACATAAAACCAGTGCCGTCCTCCCCATCTATCTACATAAAACCAGTCCTGTCCTCTGCATCTCTCTACATAAAACCAGTGCCACCCTACCCATCTATATACATAATGCTAGTGCCATACTCCCCATCTCTCTCATAAAACCAGTACCGTCCTCCCCATCTGTCTGCATAAAACCAGTGTCGTCCTCCCCATCTATCTAGATAAAACCAGTGCCGTCGTACCCAACGAACTAGATATAACCAGCGCCATCCTCCCCATCTAACTACATAATACCAGTGCCGTCCTCTCTATCTCTCCACATAAAACCAGTGCCATCTTCCTCATCTATCTGCATAAGACCATTGCCGTCCTACCCATCTATCTACATAAAACCAGTGCCGTGCTACTGATCCATCAACATAAAACCAGTGTCGTCCTCCCCACCTATCTACATAAAACCAGTGCAGTCCACCCCATCTATCTACATAAAACCAGTGCCCGTTCTCTCCATCTCTCTACATGAATCCAGTGCCGTCCTCCACATCTCCCTACATCAAACCAGTGCCATCCTACTCATCTATCTACATAAAACCAGTGCCGTGCTACTGATCCATCAACATAAAACCAGTGCCATCCACCCCATCTCTCTAAATAAAACCAGAGCCCTCCTACCCATGTAACTACATAAAACCAGTGTCGTCCTCCTCATCTATCTGCATAAGACCATTGCCGTCCTACCCATCTATCTACATAAAACCAGTGCCATCCTCCGCATCTATCTACATAAAACCAGTGCCGTCCTCCCCATCTATCTACATAAAACCATGCCATCCTACCCATCTACCTACATAAAACCAGTGCCGTCCTCCCCATCTATCTACATAAAACCATGCCATCCTACCCATCTATCTACATAAAACCAGTGCCGTCCTCCCCATCTATCTACATAAAACCAGTCCTGTCCTCTGCATCTCTCTACATAAAAGCAGTGCCACCCTACCCATCTATATACATAATACCAGTGCCGTACTCTCCATCTCTCTCATAAAACTAGTACCGTCCTCCCCATCTATCTACATAAAAGCAGTGCAGTGCTACTGATCCATCAACATAAAACCAGTGTCGTCCTCCCCATCTATCTAAATAAAACCAGTGCAGTCCACCCCATCTATCTACATAAAACCAGTGCCCGTTCTCTCCATCTCTCTACATGAATCCAGTGCCGTCCTCCACATCTCTCTACATCAAACCAGTGCCGACCTCCCCATCTACCTACATAAAACCAGTGCCGTCCCACCCATCTACCTACATAAAACCAGTGCCACCCTACACATCTATATAAATAATACCAGTGCCGTACTCTCCATCCTCTCATAAAACCAGTACCGTCCTCTCCATCTGTATGCATAAAACCAGTGCCGTCCTACCCATCTATCTACATAAAACCAGTGTCATCCACCCCATCTATCTACATAAAACCAGTGCCCTCCTACCCATCTAACTACATAAAACCAGTGCCGTCCTCCTCATTTATCTACATAAAACCAGTGCCGTTCTGCCCATCTATCTACATAAAACCAGTGCCGTAACACCCATCTATCTACATAAAACCAGTGCCACCCTACAAATCTATATACATAATACCAGTGCCGTACTCTCCATCTCTCTCATAAAACCAGTACCGTCCTCCCCATCTGTCTGCATAAAACCAGTGCCATCCTACCCATCTATCTACATAAAACCAGTGCAGTCCTCTCCATCTCTCCACATAAAACCAGTGCCATCTTCCTCATCTATCTGCATAAGACCATTGCCGTCCTACCCATCTATCTACATAAAACCAGTGCCGTGCTACTGATCCACCAACATAAAACCAGTGTCGTCCTCCCCATCTATCTACATAAAACCAGTGCAGTCCACCCCATCTATCTACATAAAACCAGTGCCCGTTCTCTCCATCTCTCTACATGAATCCAGTGCCGTCCTCCACATCTCTCTACATCAAACCAGTGCCATCCTACTCATCTATCTACATAAAACCAGTGCCGTCCTACTGATCCATCAACATAAAACCAGTGCCATCCACCCCATCTCTCTAAATAAAACCAATGCCCTCCTACCCATCTAACTACATAAAACCAGTGTCGTCCTCCTCATCTATCTGCATAAGGCCATTGCCGTCCTACCCATCTATCTGCATAAAACCAGTGCCATCCTCCCCATCTATCTACATAAAACCAGTGCCGTCCTCCCCATCTATCTACATAAAACCATGCCATCCTACCCATCTATCTACATAAAACCAGTGCCGTCCTACCCATCTATCTACATAAAACCAGTCCTGTCCTCTGCATCTCTCTACATAAAAGCAGTGTCACCCTACCCATCTATATACATAATACTAGTGCCGTACTCTCCATCTCTCTCATAAAACCAGTACCGTCCTCCCCATCTATCTACATAAAAGCAGTGCCGTGCTACTGATCCATCAACATAAAACCAGTGTCGTCCTCCCCATCTATCTAAATAAAACCAGTGCAGTCCACCCCACCTATCTACATAAAACCAGTGCCCGTTCTCTCCATTTCTCTACATGAATCCAGTACCGTCCTCCACATCTCTCTACATCAAACCAGTGCCATCCTACTCATCTATCTACATAAAACCAGTGCCGTACTACTGATCCATCAACATAAAACCAGTGCCATCCACCCCATCTCTCTAAATAAAACCAGTGCCCTCCTACCCTTCTAACTACATAAAACCAGTGCCATCCACCCCATCTCTCTATATAAAATCAGTGCCGTCCTCTCTATCTCTCTACATAAAACCAGTGCCGTCCTCCTCATCTATCTACATAAAACCAGTGCCGCCCTACCCATCTATCTACATAAAACCAGTGCCGTCCTACCCATCTATCTACATAAAACCAGTGCCACCCTACACATCTATATACATAATACCAGTGCCGTACCCTCCATCTCTCTCATAAAACCAGTACCGTCCTCCCCATCTGTCTGCATAAAACCAGTGTCGTCCTCCCCATCTATCTAGATAAAACCAGTGCCGTCGTACCCAACGAACTAGATAAAACCAGCGCCATCCTCCCCATCTAACTACATAATACCAGTGCCGTCCTCTCCATCTCTCTACATAAAACCAGTGCCATCTTCCTCATCTAACTACATAAGACCATTGCCGTCCTACCTATCTATCTACTTAAAACCAGTGCCGTGCTACTGATCCATCAACATAAAACCAGTGCCATCCACCCCATCTCTCTAAATAAAACCAGTGCCGTCCTACCCATCTAACTACATAAAACCTGTGCCGTCCTCCCCAACTAAGTACATAAAACCAGTGTCATCCTCTTCATCTATCTACATAAAACCAGTGCCGTCCTCCCCATCTATCTATATAAAACTAGTGCCATCCTTTCCATCTCTCTACATAATACCAGTGCCGTCCTCCCCATCTGACTACATAAAGCAAGTGCCGTCCTCCCCATCTATCTACATAAAATCAGTGCCATCCTACTCATCTATCTACATAAAACCAGTGCCTTCCTCCCCATCTATCTACATAAAACCAGTGCCGTCCTCCCCATCTATCTAAATAAAACCAGTGCCATCCTACCCATCTATCTACATAAAACCAGTGCCGTCCTCCCCATCTATCTACATAAAACCAGTCCTGTCCTCTGCATCTCTCTACATAAAACCAGTGCCACCCTACCCATCTATATACATAATACCAGTGCCGTACTCTCCATCTCTCTCATAAAACCAGTACCGTCCTCCCCATCTGTCTGCATAAAACCAGTGTCGTCCTCCCCATCAATCTAGATAAAACCAGTGTCGTCGTACCCAATGAACTAGATAAAACCAGTGCCTTCCTCCCCATCTAACTACATAATACCAGTGCCGTCCTCTCTATCTCTCTACATAAAACCAGTGCCGTCCTACCCATCTATCTACATAAAACCAGTGCCCTGCTACTGATCCATCAACATAAAACCAGTGTCGTCCTCCCCATCTATATACATAAAACCAGTGCAGTCCAGCCCATCTATCTACATAAAACCAGTGCCCATTCTCTCCATCTCTCTACATGAATCCAGTGCCGTCCTCCACATCTCTCTACATAAAACCAGTGCCATCCTACTCATCTATCTACATAAAACCAGTGCCGTCCTACTGATCCATCAACATAAAACCAGTGCATACCACCCCATCTCTCTAAATAGAACCAGTGCCCTCCTACCCATCTAACTACATAAAACCAGTGCCGTCCTCCTCATCTATCTACATAAAACCAGTGCCGACCTCCCCATCTACCTACATAAAACCAGTGCCGTCCCACCCATCTACCTACATAAAACCAGTGCCACCCTACACATCTATATACATAATACCAGTGCCGTACTCTCCATCTCTCTCATAAAACCAGTACCGTCCTCACCATCTGTCTGCATAAAACCAGTGTCGTCCTCCCCATCTATCTAGATAAAACCACTGCCGTCGTACCCAACGAACTAGATAGAACCAGCACCATTCTCCCCATCTAACTACATAATACCAGTGCCGTCCTCTCCATCTCTCTACATAAAACCAGTGCATTCTTCCTAATCTATCTACATAAGATCATTGCCGTCCTACCCATCTATATACATAATACCAGTGCCGTACTCTCCATCTCTCTACATGAATCCAGTGCCGTCCTCTCCATCTCTCTACATGAACCCAGTGCCGTCCTCCACATCTCTCTACATAAAAACAGTGCCATCCTACCCATCTAACTACATAAAACCAGTGCCGTCCTCCCCAACTAAGTACAAAAAACCAGTGTCATTCTCCCCATCTATCTAGATAAAACCAGTGCCATCCTTTCCATCTCTCTACATAATACCAGTGCCGTCCTCCCCATCTAAATACATAAAACCAGTGCTGTCCTCCCCCTCTCTCTACATATAACGAGTGTTGTCCTCCCAATCTACCTATATAAAACCAGTGCTGTCCTCTCTATCTCTCTACATAAAACCAGTGCCGTCCTACCTATCTATCTACATAAAACCAGTGTCGTCCACCCCATCTATCTACATCAAACCAGTGCCCTCCTACCCATCTAACTACATAAAAGCAGTGCCGTCCTCCTCATCTATCTACATAAAACCAGTGCCACCCTTTCCATCTCTCTACATAATAACAGTGCCGTCGTACCCAACGAACTAGATAAAACCAGTGCCATCCTCCCCATCTAACTACATAATACCAGTGCCGTCCTCTGCATCTCTCTACATAAAACCAGTGCCATCTTCCTCATCTATCTGCATAAGACCATTGCCGTCCTACCCATCTATCTACATAAAACCAGTGCCATGCTACTGATCCATCAACATAAAACCAGTGTCGTCCTCCCCATCTATCTACATAAAACCAGTGCCGTCCACCCCATCTATCTACATAAAACCAGTGCCGTCCTACTGATCCATCAACAGAAAACCAGTGCTAGCCACCCCATCACTCTAAATAAAACCAGTGCCCTCCTACCCATCTAACTACATAAAACCAGTGCCGTCCAACCCATCTATCTACATAAAACCAGTCCTGTCCTCTGCATCTCTCTACATAAAACCAGTGCCACCCTACCCATCTATATACATAATACCAGTGCCGTACTCTCTATCTCTCTCATAAAACCAGTACCGTCCTCCCCATCTGTCTGCATAAAACCAGTGTCGTCCTCCCCATCAATCTAGATAAAACCAGTGCCGTCATACCCCAGGAACTAGATAAAACCAGTGCCATCCTCCCCATCTAACTACATAATACCAGTACCGTCCTCTCCATCTCTCTACATAAAACCAGTGCCATCTTCCTCATCTATCTACATAAAACCAGTGCCGTCCTCCCCATCTATCTATATAAAACTAGTGCCATCCTTTCCATCTCTCTACATAATACCAGTGCCGTCCTCCCCATCTGACTACATAAAGCAAGTGCCGTCCTCCCCATCTATCTACATAAAATCAGTGCCATCCTACTCATCTATCTACATAAAACCAGTGCCTTCCTCCCCATCTATCTACATAAAACCAGTGCCGTCCTCCCCATCTATCTAAATAAAACCAGTGCCATCCTACCCATCTATCTACATAAAACCAGTGCCGTCCTCCCCATCTATCTACATAAAACCAGTCCTGTCCTCTGCATCTCTCTACATAAAACCAGTGCCACCCTACCCATCTATATACATAATACCAGTGCCGTACTCTCCATCTCTCTCATAAAACCAGTACCGTCCTCCCCATCTGTCTGCATAAAACCAGTGTCGTCCTCCCCATCAATCTAGATAAAACCAGTGTCGTCGTACCCAACGAACTAGATAAAACCAGTGCCTTCCTCCCCATCTAACTACATAATACCAGTGCCGTCCTCTCTATCTCTCTACATAAAACCAGTGCCGTCCTACCCATCTATCTACATAAAACCAGTGCCCTGCTATTGATCCATCAACATAAAACCAGTGTCGTCCTCCCCATCTATCTACATCAAACCAGTGCCCTCCTACCCATCCAACTACATAAAAGCAGTGCCGTCCTCCTCATCTATCTACATAAAACCAGTGCCACCCTTTCCATCTCTCTACATAATAACAGTGCCGTCGTACCCAACGAACTAGATAAAACCAGTGCCATCCTCCCCATCTAACTACATAATACCAGTGCCGTCCTCTGCATCTCTCTACATAAAACCAGTGCCATCTTCCTCATCTATCTGCATAAGACCATTGCCGTCCTACCCATCTATCTACATAAAACCAGTGCCATGCTACTGATCCATCAACATAAAACCAGTGTCGTCCTCCCCATCTATCTACATAAAACCAGTGCCGTCCACCCCATCTATCTACATAAAACCAGTGCCGTCCTACTGATCCATCAACAGAAAACCAGTGCTAGCCACCCCATCACTCTAAATAAAACCAGTGCCCTCCTACCCATCTAACTACATAAAACCAGTGCCGTCCTCCTCATCTATCTACATAAAACCAGTGCCGTCCAACCCATCTATCTACATAAAACCAGTCCTGTCCTCTGCATCTCTCTACATAAAACCAGTGCCACCCTACCCATCTATATACATAATACCAGTGCCGTACTCTCCATCTCTCTCATAAAACCAGTACCGTCCTCCCCATCTGTCTGCATAAAACCAGTGTCGTCCTCCCCATCAATCTAGATAAAACCAGTGCCGTCATACCCAATGAACTAGATAAAACCAGTGCCATCCTCCCCATCTAACTACATAATACCAGTACCGTCCTCTCCATCTCTCTACATAAAACCAGTGCCATCTTCCTCATCTATCTGCATAAGACCATTGATGTCCTACCCTTCTATCTACATAAAACCAGTGCCGTGCTACTGATCCATCAACATAAAACCAGTGTCGTCCTCCCCATCTATCTACATAAAACCAGTGCAGTCCACCCCATCTATCTACATAAAACCAGTGCCCGTTCTCTCCATCTCTCTACATGAATCCAGTGCCGTCCTCCACATCTCTCTACATCAAACCAGTGCCATCCTACTCATCTATCTACATAAAACCAGTGCCGTCCTACTGATCCATCAACATAAAACCAGTGCCATCCACCCCATCTATCTACATAAAACCAGTGCCGTCCTCCCCATCTATCGACATAAAACTAGTGCCATCCTACCCATCTATCTACATAAAACCAGTGCCGTCCTCCCCATCTATCTACATAAAACCAGTGCCGTCCTCCCCATCTATCTACATAAAACCAGTCCTGTCCTCTGCATCTCTCTACATAAAACCAGTGCCACCCTACCCATCTATATACATAATACCAGTGCCATACTCCCCATCTCTCTCATAAAACCAGTACCGTCCTCCCCATCTGTCTGCATAAAACCAGTGTCGTCCTCCCCATCAATCTAGATAAAACCAGTGCCGTCGTACCCAATGAACTAGATAAAACCAGTGCCATCCTCCCCATCTAACTACATAATACAAGTGCCGTCCTCTCCATCTCTCTACAGAAAACCAGTGCCATCTTCCTCATCTATCTGCATAAGACCATTGCCGTCCTACCCATCTATCTACATAAAACCAGTGCCGTGCTACTGATCCATCAACATAAAACCAGTGTCGTCCTCCCCATCTATCTACATAAAACCAGTGCAGTCCACCCCATCTATCTACATAAAACCAGTGCCCGTTCTCTCCATCTCTCTACATGAATCCAGTGCCGTCCTCCACATCTCCCTACATCAAACCAGTGCCATCCTACTCATCTATCTACATAAAACCAGTGCCGTGCTACTGATCCATCAACATAAAACCAGTGCCATCCACCCCATCTCTCTAAATAAAACCAGAGCCCTCCTACCCATGTAACTACATAAAACCAGTGTCGTCCTCCTCATCTATCTGCATAAGACCATTGCCGTCCTACCCATCTATCTACATAAAACCAGTGCCATCCTCCGCATCTATCTACATAAAACCAGTGCCGTCCTCCCCATCTATCTACATAAAACCATGCCATCCTACCCATCTACCTACATAAAACCAGTGCCGTCCTCCCCATCTATCTACATAAAACCATGCCATCCTACCCATCTATCTACATAAAACCAGTGCCGTCCTACTGATCCATCAACAGAAAACCAGTGCTAGCCACCCCATCACTCTAAATAAAACCAGTGCCATCCTCCCCATCTAACTACATAATACCAGTGCCGTCCTCTGCATCTCTCTACATAAAACCAGTGCCATCTTCCTCATCTATCTGCATAAGACCATTGCCGTCCTACCCATCTATCTACATAAAACCAGTGCCATGCTACTGATCCATCAACATAAAACCAGTGTCGTCCTCCCCATCTATCTACATAAAACCAGTGCCGTCCACCCCATCTATCTACATAAAACCAGTGCCGTCCTACTGATCCATCAACAGAAAACCAGTGCTAGCCACCCCATCACTCTAAATAAAACCAGTGCCCTCCTACCCATCTAACTACATAAAACCAGTGCCGTCCTCCTCATCTATCTACATAAAACCAGTGCCGTCCAACCCATCTATCTACATAAAACCAGTCCTGTCCTCTGCATCTCTCTACATAAAACCAGTGCCACCCTACCCATCTATATACATAATACCAGTGCCGTACTCTCCATCTCTCTCATAAAACCAGTACCGTCCTCCCCATCTGTCTGCATAAAACCAGTGTCGTCCTCCCCATCAATCTAGATAAAACCAGTGCCGTCATACCCAATGAACTAGATAAAACCAGTGCCATCCTCCCCATCTAACTACATAATACCAGTACCGTCCTCTCCATCTCTCTACATAAAACCAGTGCCATCTTCCTCATCTATCTGCATAAGACCATTGATGTCCTACCCTTCTATCTACATAAAACCAGTGCCGTGCTACTGATCCATCAACATAAAACCAGTGTCGTCCTCCCCATCTATCTACATAAAACCAGTGCAGTCCACCCCATCTATCTACATAAAACCAGTGCCCGTTCTCTCCATCTCTCTACATGAATCCAGTGCCGTCCTCCACATCTCTCTACATCAAACCAGTGCCATCCTACTCATCTATCTACATAAAACCAGTGCCGTCCTACTGATCCATCAACATAAAACCAGTGCCATCCACCCCATCTATCTACATAAAACCAGTGCCGTCCTCCCCATCTATCGACATAAAACTAGTGCCATCCTACCCATCTATCTACATAAAACCAGTGCCGTCCTCCCCATCTATCTACATAAAACCAGTGCCGTCCTCCCCATCTATCTACATAAAACCAGTCCTGTCCTCTGCATCTCTCTACATAAAACCAGTGCCACCCTACCCATCTATATACATAATACCAGTGCCATACTCCCCATCTCTCTCATAAAACCAGTACCGTCCTCCCCATCTGTCTGCATAAAACCAGTGTCGTCCTCCCCATCAATCTAGATAAAACCAGTGCCGTCGTACCCAATGAACTAGATAAAACCAGTGCCATCCTCCCCATCTAACTACATAATACAAGTGCCGTCCTCTCCATCTCTCTACAGAAAACCAGTGCCATCTTCCTCATCTATCTGCATAAGACCATTGCCGTCCTACCCATCTATCTACATAAAACCAGTGCCGTGCTACTGATCCATCAACATAAAACCAGTGTCGTCCTCCCCATCTATCTACATAAAACCAGTGCAGTCCACCCCATCTATCTACATAAAACCAGTGCCCGTTCTCTCCATCTCTCTACATGAATCCAGTGCCGTCCTCCACATCTCCCTACATCAAACCAGTGCCATCCTACTCATCTATCTACATAAAACCAGTGCCGTGCTACTGATCCATCAACATAAAACCAGTGCCATCCACCCCATCTCTCTAAATAAAACCAGAGCCCTCCTACCCATGTAACTACATAAAACCAGTGTCGTCCTCCTCATCTATCTGCATAAGACCATTGCCGTCCTACCCATCTATCTACATAAAACCAGTGCCATCCTCCGCATCTATCTACATAAAACCAGTGCCGTCCTCCCCATCTATCTACATAAAACCATGCCATCCTACCCATCTACCTACATAAAACCAGTGCCGTCCTCCCCATCTATCTACATAAAACCATGCCATCCTACCCATCTATCTACATAAAACCAGTGCCGTCCTACTGATCCATCAACAGACAACCAGTGCTAGCCACCCCATCACTCTAAATAAAACCAGTGCCCTCCTACCCATCTAACTACATAAAACCAGTGCCGTCCTCCTCATCTATCTACATAAAACCAGTGCCGTCCAACCCATCTATCTACATAAAACCAGTCCTGTCCTCTGCATCTCTCTACATAAAACCAGTGCCACCCTACCCATCTATATACATAATACCAGTGCCGTACTCTCCATCTCTCTCATAAAACCAGTACCGTCCTCCCCATCTGTCTGCATAAAACCAGTGTCGTCCTCCCCATCAATCTAGATAAAACCAGTGCCGTCATACCCAATGAACTAGATAAAACCAGTGCCATCCTCCCCATCTAACTACATAATACCAGTACCGTCCTCTCCATCTCTCTACATAAAACCAGTGCCATCTTCCTCATCTATCTGCATAAGACCATTGATGTCCTACCCTTCTATCTACATAAAACCAGTGCCGTGCTACTGATCCATCAACATAAAACCAGTGTCGTCCTCCCCATCTATCTACATAAAACCAGTGCAGTCCACCCCATCTATCTACATAAAACCAGTGCCCGTTCTCTCCATCTCTCTACATGAATCCAGTGCCGTCCTCCACATCTCTCTACATCAAACCAGTGCCATCCTACTCATCTATCTACATAAAACCAGTGCCGTCCTACTGATCCATCAACATAAAACCAGTGCCATCCACCCCATCTATCTACATAAAA
The DNA here is from genome assembly GCF_030028105.1 of Mobula birostris. Lineage (NCBI taxonomy): Eukaryota > Metazoa > Chordata > Chondrichthyes > Myliobatiformes > Myliobatidae > Mobula > Mobula birostris. Next base: position 30,215 of record NW_027277096.1, read on the forward strand.
CCAGTGCCGTCCTCCCCATCTATCGACATAAAACTAGTGCCATCCTACCCATCTATCTACATAAAACCAGTGCCGTCCTCCCCATCTATCTACATAAAACCAGTGCCTTCCTCCCCATCTATCTACATAAAACCAGTCCTGTCCTCTGCATCTCTCTACATAAAACCAGTGCCACCCTACCCATCTATATACATAATACCAGTGCCATACTCCCCATCTCTCTCATAAAACCAGTACCGTCCTCCCCATCTGTCTGCATAAAACCAGTGTCGTCCTCCCCATCAATCTAGATAAAACCAGTGCCGTCGTACCCAATGAACTAGATAAAACCAGTGCCATCCTCCCCATCTAACTACATAATACAAGTGCCCGTTCTCTCCATCTCTCTACATGAATCCAGTGCCGTCCTCCACATCTCCCTACATCAAACCAGTGCCATACTACTCATCTATCTACATAAAACCAGTGCCGTGCTACTGATCCATCAACATAAAACCAGTGCCATCCACCCCATCTCTCTAAATAAAACCAGAGCCCTCCTACCCATGTAACTACATAAAACCAGTGTCGTCCTCCTCATCTATCTGCATAAGACCATTGCCGTCCTACCCATCTATCTACATAAAACCAGTGCCATCCTCCGCATCTATCTACATAAAACCAGTGCCGTCCTCCCCATCTATCTACATAAAACCATGCCATCCTACCCATCTACCTACATAAAATCAGTGCCGTCCTCCCCATCTATCTACATAAAACCATGCCATCCTACCCATCTATCTACATAAAACCAGTGCCGTCCTCCCCATCTATCTACATAAAACCAGTCCTGTCCTCTGCATCTCTCTACATAAAAGCAGTGCCACCCTACCCATCTATATACATAATACCAGTGCCGTACTCTCCGTCTCTCTCATAAAACTAGTACCGTCCTCCCCATCTATCTACATAAAAGCAGTGCAGTGCTACTGATCCATCAACATAAAACCAGTGTCGTCCTCCCCATCTATCTAAATAAAACCAGTGCAGTCCACCCCATCTATCTACATAAAACCAGTGCCCGTTCTCTCCATCTCTCTACATGAATCCAGTGCCGTCCTCCACATCTCTCTACATCAAACCAGTGCCGACCTCCCCATCTACCTACATAAAACCAGTGCCGTCCCACCCATCTACCTACATAGAACCAGTGCCACCCTACACATCTATATAAATAATACGAGTGCCGTACTCTCCATCCTCTCATAAAACCAGTACCGTCCTCTCCATCTGTATGCATAAAACCAGTGCCGTCCTACCCATCTATCTACATAAAACCAGTGTCATCCACCCCATCTATCTACATAAAACCAGTGCCCTCCTACCCATCTAACTACATAAAACCAGTGCCGTCCTCCTCATTTATCTACATAAAACCAGTGCCGTCCTGCCCATCTATCTACATAAAACCAGTGCCGTAGCACCCATCTATCTACATAAAACCAGTGCCACCCTACAAATCTATATACATAATACCAGTGCCGTACTCTCCATCTCTCTCATAAAACCAGTACCGTCCTCCCCATCTGTCTGCATAAAACCAGTGCCATCCTACCCATCTATCTACATAAAA